>NC_000069.6:121185227-121397727 GCF_000001635.26 Mus musculus
GATCACCATCCATAATAATGGCACCTAATGAAAATGTCCATTGAGCATAAGGAAGTCCAGCCAGTGCCTACTTAGGGCCTTCACCACTGCATGCTGGCATCTGTGGCACAGGAAGCTACTCTGGATGGTACCAAAGGAGAAATGCAAACACCGAGCCAGCCAAAAACCCTTTGATTTACTTGGTGACCTGCCAAACATGTTAGCGCAATGGTGACATAGGTTTGTGGGCGTAACCAACCAGTATCTGATTTGACTTGAGGCCCACTCTGGAAGATGGAACCCATAACCAACACTGCTTGAGTGGCTAAGAACCTGAGACTAGATAGCCCAGGGTCCTGAGATAAAACCAAACACTACTGTTCTGAAAGAGAAAGCAATAAAGTGAGTCCTAATGTCATTCTACTATACTTATTGCTCGGTCATCATCAAGAGAAACTTCCTCCTGAAGCAGATAGGAACAAATACAGAGACCCACAGCCAGACATTATGCAGAGGATGAGAGAACTTGGAACACCCATCCCTGAATCTCCATCAAATCCCTCCCCTAAGGTCTCAGGGAATCTTTGAAAGAGGAGGTGGAAAGAATTGTTCAGGTCTTCCAAATCCACAGGACTAGTGCACAGACGAGTTCACAAAGACTGAGGCAGCATGCACAGGGGTTACTGGAGCTGAGAGGAGAGATAAACTTGTGGGATGGAGATCCCTAAGCCAGAAGCTATCTCCAATTGATAACCACTTTCAAATGAAGACTTGGTTTTCTCCAAGGGAGTCTCCCTGGGGAAACAATGAGGCTGCCTAGGCAGCAGTAGACAGTCAACAGAAAACAAACTCAGTGCATTGTTGGTGTTGCCTAGCTTGTAATATTGTGGCAAGACCTTTTTAATTTTTTTAATTTATTTCTATTATTGTTTTCATTTTACTTATATTTTTCCCTTTCCTTCTTTTATCCTACAGTTGATTTGTGTGTGTATATATGTACATGTGTATATGTCTATATATATAATGGCTTCTAGTTTAATGTTTTTATGGGATTCATAAGTATGTGAACATGTGGGTTTCTGTGTCTATGTCTGTTTCTTGTGTCTTCTCTTGGGTTCTTTTCCTTTTGATTGTTTTGTCCCATGCTGATGTGTCTGTTTTTTGTTTTATCTTATACTATTTGTGGTGGTTTGTATATGCTGGGCCTAGGAAGTGGCACACTATGAGAAGGTGTGGCCCTGTAGGTGTAGCCTTGTTGGAGTAGGTTTGTAACTACAGATGTGGACGTTAAGACCCTCACCCTAGCTGCCTGAAAGTCAGTATTCTGTTTGGAGACCTTCAGATGAAGATATAGAATTCTCGGGTCTGTGCCTGTATGGATGCTGCCACATTCCTGCCTTGATGATACTGGACTGAAGCTCTGAATCTGTGAGCCAACCCTAATTAAATGTTGTCCTTATAAGAGTTGCCTTGGTCATGGTGTCTGTTGACAGCAGTAAAACCCTAACTAAGACACTATTTTATTATTATTCTTTACTGCTTATTTTCTAATGAGAGACAGAAAGGAACTGGATCTGGATGGGGAGGTGGAGAGGAACTGGGAGGAGAGGTAGGGGAAACTGTAATCAGTATATATTATGGGAGAGAAAAAAAAAACTATCTTCAATAAAAGGAGAAAATCAAACTGTACTAGCAATAATTAACTTTGTAACTTGGGCCTCCTTAAAATTGTGAAATAAACTTCCATTCACTCTTTTGAATGTTTTCAGATTCAGGTAAACTGGGAAATAAAAAAGAAAGGAAAAACTAGAGGTCACAATGATACTTGCCAAGAACCTTGTGCAGAAGTAATCTTGTTTCCCTAAGTACTTGGAGAATTCTAAGTACTGAACTGGCTCTTAGCCCTCTTTCTGCAGATAAGTAAATACTGGGAGCACACTTCAATGACCTCAAGAATACAATAAACAAAGAACTTGCACTTCTGTGGGTGGAGAAAGAGCAGATTTCAATTTTAACTGAAGAGTTAACATTTGCCGAAGCACAAGAAGTTCCGCCGGGAAATTTGACTACTATCCACAAATAAATACTCATTTATTAAAGATGTTTGTTGTTTAAATGCTTATTTAAACCAGAGGCTGTTTAACACTGGAATCATTCAGCATTCTTTAAATAAATTCATCAGCCAACTATCTGGTCACAACATCTAATGTGAAAGATTTCATTAGTTGGATTTGAATCGGAGGCTTGCTCAAGGGGAAGGGAACATACAGACAGGATTGCAAACATACCTGGCTTCTCTTCCGAGAACCGTGATTAAGTAATGGTTATTTACCTTAATTTACATAAGATTCTTTTTCTGGTCAAGATTACTTACCCACAATTAAATATTATTTTTAAAACACCTGCTCGAAAAGTACCTGTTCAGAGAGAAAAGAGAATACAAGTAGAAGATACGTAAGCGGTTCAAATGGCTTTCGAAATTGTCTCCCTAGTTCCAAAAGTCAGGAAGGGCTGTGTTTGATCCCTCTTGGGCCATAGATCAGGGAAGAGCCCAAGAGAACTTTGTGTTATTGATTCTGTTTTAAGTTTATGTCCTTTCAGGTGAAGTGCTATGAGAATAACCACTAGACCACACACATTCCTATAGTAGCAAGCAAACTTGTGTGACGTTTAAATTGTAAACGTTAATACAAGCCAGATAGGTTTTTACAAAGTGACTTCATCCATATAACCATCAGAGAAATGAAAGGACCCCACTGCGCCCTCCCATACATCCTAGGCAATCTATAACATCATAGATGAAGTGTGCCCAGGTTGTAGCTTTATGTAAATAGATCACATAGTGTTAATGCTTTTGCATCTGGCTTTTTAACAGTAGGGTGAGTTTAGCCAGGCAGTGGTGGCGCAAGCCTCTAATCCCAGCACTCAGGAGAATCAGGCACTCAGATCTGTGATTCCCAGGGCAGCCTGGTTTATAGAACAAGTTCTAGGGCAGACAGAGCTGCACAGAGAAACCTTACCTCAAAATAAATAAATAAATAAATAAATAAATAAATAAATAAATAACAAAAAGAAAACAGAATGACTTCAACATGTGTTCCTTTGTAGGAACGTTCAACTTTGCTTTTCTGTTCTACTGCTGATAACACCTGAGCTGTTCCCAGCAGCTAGAATGAATCACATCCATACATACCCATGACTTGAAGGGGGGAAAAAAATGGTTGACAAGAAAATGATTGGCAAATGTTTTTCCTATTAAAAACATAAGCTATTGCAGAGACTTCTATAATCCTGTGCCTGAACCTGGTATGTAGTACACATCTTTAATCCCTGCATTTGAGAGCCAGGTAGATCTCTGTGAGTTTGAGAGCAGCCTGGTCTACCTAGTGAGTTCCAGGCAAGGCAGGGTTACGCAGAGAGATCCTGTCTCAAACAAACAAAGTAGTCTTCACAGACAACTCCCCTGTGTCCAATCACTGCTGAACCAAATCACCACACATTTAGTGACTTCTACAAGACAAATTTGTTCTCAGAGGGTTCTAGAAATCAAAGGCTCAAAACAGGTCTGTAAGGTCTAAACTCAGTGTCAGCAGAGCTTCTGGGAGCTTCAGCATAAACTCTTCCAGATTTTATTCCCTTAATATGTGTGTGTGTGTGTGTGTGTGTGTGTGTGTGTGTGTGTGTGTGTGTGGTATATACACACATGTGTGCTCATGTGCATGTGGGGGCCATTCCACAGTCTCCAACCACATTGCTTTTAGAGATGAGGGTCTCTCGTTGGTCTGAAACCTACCAAGCAGGATAAGACTGGCTAGTAAACTCCAGGGAGCCACGAGCACCATCTCTGGCCCATATATGGATTCTCATGACTCCATGCTGCTAGCTAATCCAAGATGATCATGATGCTTGGCCATGTGAGCAAAGTCTCCTCGCCATGTGGGACAACAGACTTAGAGGTTTTAGGGATTAGCAGACATTAGACATTCTTGCAGGGGCATTAGTAAATTTAGCACACCAATCCTCCGGAATTATTTGTCTCCTGTTTTCCAGTACACTTTGCATTTTACTCTCAGCAGAATAAGGCAGAAGTTCAGCGTCTTTTTATCCTATGGCCCCAGCTTTTGCCAGTATCAACAGAGTAAACTTGAGGTGGAGTCTTGTTGGCAGTGACCTTGCTTGAGTGTTAACTGCTTTAGTACCTTCTCAGCCATAAGTGCTTACTGGCACAAAGCCCTGGCTCTGTGGGAAAGCACTACCCCCAGTTAAGAACAAATAGCTATAGATCTTATGGATAGGTACCTAGCAACCCATTCTATTCTGTTCCTCCTGCTGAACTTTTTACCTAGCCAATATCCTGCTTTGGGGAACAGATGCATTCCTCCAGAAACAAAGTGACCCCCCACTACCTCCCTTACCCCATATCCTGCTTCTATGAGTATATAACCTGTATGGGAACAATAAAATTTTGTCAGCTTGATCAGACCTCCTGACTCGCTGTCCATTCTTCGTGTTTCTTGTCCCTCATTCTCTCCACAGGTGATCTCTAGACCATGTTCAACTGTCCCGAGTGTCAGGGCAGAGTCTGTTAGAGTTCATTGCTCCTTCCCCTCACCATAGGCATTCATGATTGCTTAATGACGCTTTTATCATTTTCTGCACCCCAAAACATTCTGGGAGATGAAAAGTTGTCAAGTGCCACTTGGTGCCCTCAGTCATGGCTGAGGTTGGATGGTTTTGTCCTAAATTCTAATCTTTGCCAAAAACGCTTAAGGTCTTTCTGCATTTGTTTCCTCATCTAAAAAGCTGACCATCAAGAAAGGCGAGCTGGACTCAGTTCACAACAACGCCATTTCAAGTGGAAATAATACAGTTCCCAAGACTCTGGTCTTTAAATAGCATGATTTAAATTAATAGGAAGCCACATACCCTGGCAGTAGAAGATGCTAATTAAAGGGGAAAATGAATCAGGCATATGCAGCATCATGCATAATCGTCATGTGTCTGTTGTTTGCTTGTAAGTTTAAAGGAGAAAGCACATTTTATAGAAGAGCTTGCTTTCTGAGGGTTGCTTGACAAGAGCAGATTATAAGAAAATAACATCTTCTTCCTCATATTTGTTTACACGGAGCCTCAAAAAATAGCTCTCACAGAGTGTGTGATAAGTGTTGAACTGTTGCTTCTGCTCTGACCAGCAAGAACAACACGACACAGTCGGGTTCTTCTCAACAGCCTTTATTGCAGGAACGCCTCGATGCTTCTACAGGGACCCCAGGCACCCAGGGAGCCCTGCTTATATGCACCCCAGCACAGGAGAAGGCTCCATGGCCCCCTGGGATTGGTCAGTCTGCCCGCACCCAATTTGCATGCACCCGCTTGGGAGCGGTTGGCGCCAAATTCGAATTGGCGCAGTGGTGTTGTTTATGACAATGGCAACCGGAAACCGGCGCCATCTTAGAGTTGGCTTCCCACATTGAACTACAAGATGAGAGAGACTACTTTGGTGGCTTTCAGATTGCTATAGACAGGTTTTTCTTTAAACAGATATAATTTTGAATTCTAGTATCATGTTTACTATTTTTATTGTTTATTTGCTTTTGCTTTTTATGTGTTTGAAACGGAGTCTGTGTAGTCCAAGCCAGCCTCAAAGCCCTGATCCTGCTTCAGCCTGCTGAGAGATGTCGTGATAGTTTAACATTTAACAGTTCTATCAGCACTGTGAAGTAAGCTTTGGGGAATGTAAAGACCAAGGGGCTTGAAATAAGAGCATATTCAGGGAGGGGACCGTGGAGTAGGCTGCCAGTTGTGCAGCCCTTTAAAAGGCACCAGAGGGTGAATTCCGAGTGCCAGAAGAAGAATGTGTGCTTGGAAAAGCATAATTGTTTTCACAATGCTGAGGCTCAAACCCAGGACCTTGCATATGGTGGGCAAGTGTTCTCCCTCAGGGCTACATCTCCAGCCCTTGGGAAAACATATTTATGATTTTATATTTTAAAAAAATGGAAGAAAAGCATCTGCATATCCATTGGGGTAAGACTAGGTTTTAACTGAGCACTAGCTAGTATTTATGTCCAAATAAGTGATATACCCAAACTGGCTGGAAATTATAGGGCGATACGTACATGGATTTTTAAAGTTCTAGAACCATTGAGCTAAATTATTTGGTTTCTACTTTATCCTTAAGAGAATGGAATTGATCAATGATGAGCACACACCACCTGCAAATCCAGTGGTCACCTCTAAAGTGCTTGCAGTGTTCTGTTTGTGTTGCCTGCAATTCTATACAGAAATGCTAGCTCTTGGGGTGATGGTATTGGAAGACAGGGTCCTTGGGAGATGAGGAGTCCTGAAGAAGAGGATACACAAGTGCAAAAGAGCTCATTGGTTCCTTCCTCCATGTGTGGATACAGGGATAAGATGCTTATGAACCAGAAAGCAGAAAGCAGAAGCCTTCGCCAAACACCAAATCTGCCAGTACTTTTGTCCTGGGCTTTCTAATCTCTAGAAATTTCTTGAGAAATTTGTGATGTTTATTAACTGTCTGATCTCAAGAACTCTGACCAGACTGGGACACTGACTACATAATTCCAATACTAAATAGCATTTCTATGTAACTGGATTATGGGTCAATTTTCTTTGTTATATTTTAGCAAGTAGATTTTATTTCTATGATTAAAATTAAAGTAACCTCTAAAAAGTAGTTTCATGGGACGGACAGCAAGATTGCTCAATGGGTAAAGCCACTTGGTGTGAAAGTCTGATATCCTGAGTTTGATGCCCAGAGGCCACTTACAAACACATGTTCTTGGTGTTTGTCTCTGTTCCTCCCTTCCTCCCTCCTTCCTCCTCTTCCTCTCTTACCCCTCCCCTAACCTCCTCTCTCTCCCTTCTCCCTATTTCCTTCTTCCTTCCTTCTTCCCTCCTCCTTCCCTCCCTCTCCATTCCCTTCTTCCTGCCTCCCCCTTTCTCTCCCTTTCCCTCCCTCCCCTTCCCATAATAAGAGTTACTGTTTTAAAAAGTAGTTTTGGGTCCGAGGATGAAGCCCAGTTGGGCAAGTACTTGCCTAGCATGAGGAAGGCCTGTGTTCGAGCCCTAGGCCTGCATAAACTGGGCAGCGCTATAATCCTAGCATCTTCAGGATCAGGCATTCCAGGTCATCCACAGCAAGTAAATACCAGGCCCTTTGATAGTTTGTCCCCCACCCCCAAAAAATAGTTCTAGAATCCACATAATGTTTTGTAAATCTCTTAATTGTATGTGTATGAGAAAGAGAGTATATATGTGTGGTCAGTCCCCCCAGAAGCCAAAAAGGGAAGCTAGATTCCATGAATCTGGAGTTACAGCCTGCTGTGAAGCACTAGACATGGATTCTTGAAACCAAACTCTCTTAGGGCTGTATACATTATTAATCATTGAGCCATGTCTCCAGCACCCCATCCCCCAATATATTTTCTAATTAGTCGGTAATTTAATAACAAGCATCACAATTCTAAGCACACTGACATATTTTAATGAGAACCTCTAAATATTTAGAGAGATAAAATCTCATCTTCACTACTCCCTCTGTACCATCCCTTCCTGTCTTCCTCTTTTAAGGATGAAGGAGCACCCTCTTCCTGTTTGTTCAAGCCGAATCTTAGAAACCATCATTTATCTGGCTTTTCCCTCACCCGACCCTGACAAGCAGTCTGCCAAGAGCCCCTGCCAGCTCTCCCTGGACAACCCATTCTGGGCATCTCCATTTCTCTTCCTCTCTATTGCCAGCACGTTTGTCTGAACCATCATTTTACAGAGTTGCAACTGCAACCCAGTGGTGAATTATGGGATCAGTCTAGAGGGTGACAGCCAGCATTTCTTCTTCTACAGTGAAAGGAAGTACAAAACCTCCGTGCATCCCTCATGGTTGGGCTACCATGCCATGCCGTGGAATTATTCTTTCTATGTATGCATTTATGTATTGGGTCACGCATGAGATATATCACTTGCAGCAAATAATAATAATAATAATAATAATAATAATAATAATAATAATTTAGAGAGCTTAGATTTGAGGTCAAATTGTTCTCACTTGAACTGCCTTATCCTAAGCATGTTGTTAAGCTAAACATCGTTCAATGGCATTACAGCCACGGCATAAGCCGGTAGATGTCCTATCACATCTGTATCCCTCATGCTTCACACAGACCATGCTCCAGCCTCCCTTCCACTGAACATTCACCAAGTGTCCCCACCTCAGGGACTCTGTACTTGCCTCCCCCTCTATCAGCTTCCTTCTGATCTTAAGGCAAATGTCGCCTCTACAAACCCTTTCTAATGCCCCCCCCCCATCTCTACCTTCTTCTTTTTCTCCCACGGCACATACACCTCTCTGAAACTACCTGATTTATTTCTGGTTTTCAGACTTGTTTACCATCCCTGTGTTTGCTAGAATGGAGTAGTCCCAAGAGAACAGAGCCTTGTCTGTCTCCTTTGCTGATGTGTTGCCAGAACCTAAAATACATACATACACTATATAACATGTATAGGGGATAAATATTTTTGATTTACTGGTTTATTCAGTGCAAATCTTATGCTAGGACTGCAGAGATATCTCAGTGGTTGAAGTTCTTTCTGCACAAGCATAGGACCTGAGTTGGATCCCCAGCACCAATGTAAAAGACTGGGCTTGGTGGCACATGCTTGTAATTTCAGTGCCAAGGAAAAAGAGATCAGTGGATTTCTGGGGCCAGCCGGTCATCCAGCTTGACCTATTTATAATCAATACTTATTCTTATTTTTCTAAAACAATACCAATGTCTTCCCTCTGTTCCTTTCTGTCTTGTTAAAACATGTCTGTTAGACAGTCTATCTACTGACTGTAGAAGGTTAGAATGAGAAGCGTACTGCAGGGACCTGGAGAGATGGCTCAGTGGTTAAAAGCACCCACTGCTCTAACAGAGATCTTTCCCTCCTCCCACCTCTCTCACAGACACACTCCAAAAGAACAAGGAAGTCTTATCAATAGTCCTGATTACCCAAACGTGGGTCAGCCAACGTAACTAACCCATCGGCGATGGATTGGCCTTTTATAATAAACAGAGGCTCCAGATTGTTTTAATGAGAGAAGAATAAATAACTTAGTATTTACATTCTTCTTAGTCATCCATTTTTCATCTTGATGACATTTTACTACTGTAAACAACGAAAATGGGTGCTGTATTTGGATAACACGAAAAAGATGTTTATATTTTCCAAAGGCTAATGCTAAGATTAATTTTATTTTTAAAAAATCAACTGGGTTTCAAGCATACAGAAAAAGCACACCACTTTATCTGCTTCTCCTAAGAACATTGAGGCATTTAGACTTTTTGGCTAAGCTCATCAATTACAAGTCATATCATCCCTTCCTGCTAGGGGTGGGTATAGAATCATAACAAGTAGCTTCACTCAGGGACATAGAGTCATAATCATATTTAGAACGCCGGGCTGGAGAGACTAGGGCTCAGTGAGTAAAGTGCTTGCCAAGCAAGCATGAGGACCAAAGTTCAAATCCCAAGAGCCCTTGTGGAAGCAACTATAGTGGCACATGTCTATAATCCCAGTGTTCCTACAATAAGATCAGAGGCACAGACAGGAGAATCCCTGAAAGCTAAAGGACCGGCTATTCTTCCACACACAGAAGCTGTAACCAAGAGACTCCATCACAAACAAGGCTGAAGACGATGACAGAGACATTCATATCCTCATTCACACACACACACACACACACACAAATGCATGTGTGCATACACACACACATACACACACACACACACACACACTTTAAAAAAATAGAAGTTAGGCTAACTCTAAAAACTTACAAATGTAAAAATAGTATTGTAAAATCTGATTCATACCCATAGCTTGCCATCACCTCGATTCTAATTACTGTAGCGTGTGAATAACGAACTTTGGAAGAGAAAGTGGGCAGCTCAGACTCCCAGTTTACAGATGAAAAAGCAAAACCAGCAAGGTGACCTAAGGTCATTTCCCACACCTGTGTGCCAGAGAGGCAGAAACACCTGTCTTAGGTCATCAGGTCACCTGTCTGAGGACACCGGTCAACTGTGTGCTGAAGACGCTGAAACACCTGCCTAAGGTCATCAGGTTAGCTGTCCAAGGTCACCTGTGTGCTGGAGAGGCTGAACGGAGCGCCAGTATCTAGATCCCCAGATGAGGCTTCTCATCTGTTCTTTCAGATCTTAGTCTGTGCTCCCACTGCTGTCCGACACTGTCCAAGGGGTGATGGATTTCTCTGGTTGCTGTGGTGACTCAATTGATGGCTAGCAGGTACTACATGGATGATAAAATAAATGAGCTATTCCTAACATTTCCATTTGAACATACACACAATTTATTTACTGGGAAAGGACATGCATACCATGGAAAGCACACAGTGGAGGACATACAAGTAGGAGAATCTGGACCATCTTGCTAGTCCCATAAACTTATATTTCTGGTTTATTTTTTAGTAGGAGAGAGAGAGAACCAAACGTCTTCATAGGTGGTTTTAAGAAGAATGACATAAACCATTAAGGCAAGAAGGGCTGCAGGCTAGAGAGTCAGGAACAGGTAGGCAGTGGATCCCCACCCACCCCTCAGACTAGTGGTAGAATTTACAGGTAGATGATAAAATTAAACAGATGGATTTAGGGAACTCGGGAGACTGGTGGTGTCCCACAAGGAAACTTGGTAAACGTGTCTCCTGTCTCACCTCTGATCAACTCACAAACTAAAGTGGCAATCTGCCAAGGTCACAAATGTCTGCTCAGGACACCTTTGGGACTTACTTAATCACAGCAAGGCTAGGGTCTCCATGAGCCACTGCTGTCACATCTACAAGATCATCTGCTTAAACTCGGGAGTCTCCCCAGACTGCCCAGCCTTTTCTCTTTTTTTTTCTTTTTCTTTTTTCTTCTTCTTCTTTTTTTTGTATTTAAACATTTTTTTATTAGATATTTCTTCATTTACAATTCAAATGCTCTCCTGAAAGTCCCTTATACCCTCCCCCGCCCTGCTCCCCACCCCACCCACTCCTGCTTCCTGACCCTGGAATAATCCTGTATTGGGACATAAAATCTTTGCAAGACCAAGGGCCTCTCCTCCCAATGATGGCCGACTAGGCCCTCTTCTGCTACATATGCAGCTAGAGACACAAGCTCAGGGGTACTGGTTAGTTCACATTGCTGTTCCTCCTATGGGGTTGCAGACCCCTTCAGCTCCTTGGGTACTTTCTCTAGCTCCTCCATTGGGGGCCCTGTGTTCCATCCAATAGATGACTGTGAGCATCCACTTCTGTATTTGCCAGGCACTGGCATAGCCTCACAAGAGACAGCTATATCAGGGTCATGTCAGCAAAATCTTGGTGGCATATGCAATAGTGTATGCGTTTGGTGGTTGATTATGGTATGGATCCCCGGATGGGGCAGTCTCTGGATGGTCCATCCTTCCGTCTCAGCTCCAAACTTTGTCTCTGTAACTCCTTACATGGGTGTTTTGTTCCCTATTCTAAGGAGGGAAGAAGTATCCACACTTTGGTCTTCCTTCTTCTTAAGTTTCATGTGTTTTGCAAATTGTATCTTGAGTATTTTACGTTTCTGGGCTAATATCCACTTAACTGTGAGTACATGTTGTCTTAGTCAGAGTTTCTATTCCTGCACAAACATCATGACCAAGAAGCAAGTTGGGGAGGAAAGGGTTTATTTGGCTTACACTTCCATACTGCTGTTCATCACCAAAGGAAGTCAGGACTGGAACTCAAGCAGGTCAGGGAGCAGGAGCTGATGCAGAGGCCATGGAGGGATGTTCTTTACTGGCTTGCCTCCCCTGGCTTGCTCAGCCTGCTCTCTTATAAAACCAAGACTACCAGCCCAGAGATGGTCCCACCCACAAGGGGCCTTTCCCCCTTGATCACTAATTGAGAAAATGCCTTACAGTTGGATCTCATGGAGGCATTTCCTCAACTGAAGCTCCTTTCTCTGTGATAACTCCAGCTGTGTCAAGTTGACACAAAACTAGCCAGTACACATGTCATGTGAGTTCTTTTGTGATTTACACTCAGGATGATGCCCTCCAGGTCCATCCATTTGTCTAAGAATTTCATAAATTCATTCTTTTTAATAGCTGAGTAATACTCCGTTGTGTAAATATAGCACATTTTCTGTATCCATCCCTCTGTTGAAGGACATCTGGGTTCTTTCCAGCTTCTGGCTATTATAAATAAGGCTGCTATGAACATAGTGGAGCATGTGTCCTTATTATGAATTGGAACATCTTCTGGGTATATGCCCAGGAGAGGTATTGCGGGATCCTCCGGTAGTACTATGTCCAATTTTCTGAGGAACCGCCAGACTGATTTCCAGAGTGGTTGTACCAGCTTGCAGTCCCACCAGCAATGGAGGAGTGTTCCTCTTTCTCCACATCCTCACCAGCATCTACTGTCACCTGAATTTTTGATCTTAGCCATTCTGACTGGTGTGAGGTGGAATCTCAGGGTTGTTTTAATTTGCATTTCCCTGATGATTAAGGATGTTGAAGTTCTAGTCAGAGCAATTACACAACAAAAGGAGATCAGGGGGATACAAATTGGAAAGGAAGAAGTCAAAATATCACTATTTACAGATGATATGATAGTATATATAAGTGATCCTAAAAATTCCACCAGAGAACTCCTAAACCTGATAAACAGCTTTAGTGCAGTAGCTGGATATAAAATTAACTCAAACAAATCAGTGGCCTTTCTCTACACAAAGGATAAACAGGCTGAGAAAGAAATTAGGGAAAAAACACCCTTCACAATAGTCACAAATAATATAAAATATCTTGGCGTGACTCTAACTAAGGAAGTGAAAGATCTGTATGATAAGAACTTCAAGTCTCTGAAGAAGGAAATTGAAGAAGATCTCAGAAGATGGAAAGATCTCCCATGCTCAAGGATTGGCAAGATTAATATAGTAAACATGGCTATCCTGCCAAAAGCAATCTACAGATTCAATGCAATCCCCATCAAAATTCCAACTCAGTTCTTCACAGAGTTAGAAAGGGCAATTTGCAAATTCATCTGGAATAACAAAAAACATAGGATAGCAAAAGCTATTCTCAACAATAAAAGAACCTCTGGGGGAATCATCATGCCTGACCTCAAGCTGTACTACAGAGCAATTGTGATAAAAACTGCATTAGGTACTGGTACAGCGACAGACAGATCAATGGGATAGAATTGAAGACCCAGATATGAAACCACACACCTGTGGTCACTTGATCTTTGACAAAGGAGCTAAAACCATCCAGTGGAAAAAAGACAGCATTTTCAATAAATGGTGCTGGCTCAACTGGCGGTTATCACATAGAAGAATGCGAATTGATCCATTCTTATCTCCTTGTACTAAGCTCAAGTCTAAGTGGATCAAGGAACTCCACATAAAACCAGAGACACTAAAACTTATAGAGGAAAAAGTGGGGGAAAGCCTCGAACATATGGGTACAGGGGAAAAATCCCTGAACAGAACAGCAATGGCTTGTGCTGTAAGATCGAGAATGGACAAATGGGACCTCATAAAATTGCAAAGCTTCTGTAAGGCAAAAGACACTGTCAATAAGACAAAAAGGTCACAAACAGATTGGGAAAGGATTTTTACCAATCCTAAATCTGATAGGGGACTAATATCCATTATATACAAACAACTCAAGAAGTTGGACTCCAGAAAACCAAATAACCCCATTTTTAAAAAATGGAGCATAGAGCTAAACAAAGAACTCTCAACTGAGGAATACTGAATGGTTGAGAAGTACCTGAAAAAAATGTTCAACTGCCCAGCCTTTTCTAAAGAGCTAAAACTTGATGGATTGGGGCTGACCCTTCAGAGGGCTGTAAGCAAGTGGTGTGAATGGCTGGCCAAGAACATAACATACTCAAGACACTGGAGGGCAAGACAGTGGGTCAGAAAGGCAGTCAGGGTGGAGCTCAGAGGGGTCGCAGAAGGCACTTCTCCCAAATTTGCTTCTGCCTTGCTGTTCTGTGGACCCCACTCTGTTCCACCAACTTAAAGAGCTGCTGTCAGCCTGCTGAGCCCCAGCTCCCCCTACCCACACCCCGAAATCTGTTGCTCAGTAGCTCAAAGGCTGTCTTAACCCGGTTCCACAGCCCCTTCCCTCTCCTCCCCTTACCTCTAGGTCGGGCTATCTAGGAACACACTCAATAGACTAAGCTGGCCTCTAACTCAAGAGATTCTGCCTGCCACTGCCTCCAGAGTGCTGAGATCAAAGGCACTCGCCACCAGGTCCGGCTATTTTTTAGCAATTGTTTAGCCGTTTATTCTGTCAGCCAACCTACTTCTGTTCTTCACTCATCTAATCTGACACTGAGACTATCCCTCAGACGCCATTTAAGACAGGTTTCCTAAAGCTACTCTCAAAGCTATGCGTGTTCCTTCCTAATTGCCGAGTTGCAAATTAAAGCTCTTCCTAATAGCCCAGGAGAGCTGGAGGGGATGTCAGAGACACTTCAAACATTATTTTAATGTTGATAAAGCTAAGACTAAGTCATGGTTACTATAACTCAGGCATCTTACATCTTCCAAATCCCTCGTCTCCAGTTCTCAGCTCAGAGACCTTCCCTAAGGAGCCGCATCCATTCACATATCCTTTCTGCCCAAACACAGCTTTAAAACACCACTCAGTTCTTGTTCTAAATCCTCCCGTGGAGAGTCTGCCAGAGATCTGGCAACACAGATCTTTCCAGGAAATTTAATTGTTGGGTATTTTGTTAACTACTAAAACAGATCCAGACTTCGGCTCTTTGGTAGGGCAGTCCACCAAGTCCATGGTTCACTGTGATGACCCCTTTGCTAAGAGGCCTTTGCTCATGGGCAGTACGTGGGAATATTGGAAATATTTGCTCTTACAATAAATGATTTTGAAACCTTAGGTAAGAGCATCCCCTACATAGAAGTACAAAGCTGTACATATTGCGTTTTAATATTGAAGTCACAAGATTTCTTGTACTGTAATAACCATAAGAACTTTATTTATCTTAATTTCTGAGGCAGAAGATCTAGTAGAAGTCAGGTGTGGTGGTGCACGCCTTTAATCCCAGCACTTGGGAGGCAGAGGCAGGCGGATTTCTGAGTTCGAGGCCAGCCTGGTGTACAGAGTCAGTTCCAGGACAGCCAGGGCTACACAGAGAACCCTGTCTCAAAAAAACAAAACAAAACAAAAAACAACAACAACAACAAAAAGATCCAGTAGAATCATTCTGTATAGGATAAACATTAGAATGAAATGCTTTGACCTTAAAGAAGTCACTGCAGAGAACGGTGACTGTTTGCTATTATCTACAGTTGTTTTTCTGAAGGAGCTTTATAGCCTTTGCATGACGTTGGTCACTGGACAGCCCTGGCTCACCTGGAATGTGTTGCATTATTGAGTGCTGAGAGCAGTCACAGTAAGGGCTGAAGTTGCAGGGGTGTGGTGTTTTCCTTCAGGAAATGTAGAGGTTAGATTAGGGGCTTTGGTATGAGGCTTTGGTTTTTGTTTTACTCCCAAAACCATCATCTGTGTAACAATCAATACATAAGCTTTTGTGTAGCTCTTTGACATTCAGTCCACTGAGGCTGGGTCTCCCTGCTGCCAGCAAGGCCTTAATTCATCCTTGAGTGACCCTCTTTCTTTGATCATCCCGTGAGACTAAGAACACTGACAGATTTCCTGTTAATTAAAATGTAATATATGCATTACCTTCTTTTTTGGAAGTCATTTCCTTTTGGTTTTTTTTCCAAATTCTCATTTAACTTTGACCTTTATCCTTAATAGAAATGCCCACTGTCCATCTTACCCTTCACTGCTCCTAGGAGCCCTCACGGTTCAGGCAATTTCTGCTGGCATAATCAGAGATGTGGCCATGGGGTTCAGCTGGAGGTAGACGACAAGGGGTGGGGCTGCAATGTGCAAGGAGCTCAGAGCACTGTGGTATAAATGGCAGCAGACGCCAGCCCCTCCCCCATGTGGTCCTTCCAGGAAGAACCTCGATATGTGTGATAGGTTATCAGTCACTGGCATAAGGGAAAGTGACACATTTGCCACCGCATACTTCTGGGTGTGCCTAGGAACCATCCAGAGGAAGAAAAGGCAATAAATAAACTTTGCTTAAGCGTGACCATTAGGAAAATTAATGAATTACATCTGAGACAGTCCAAGGTGTGGGAGACCTATTTCCATTGCTCCACCTGTAGCCTCTCATCACCAACAGCTGGGGTGACTATTTTCATTTTGAGACACAGCTGCTCACTCACTCCTACCGCAGTTCTGACTCCACATTTTAGGCATGTTCAAAAGCATGCCTCGTGGTCCTCTCCAAAGGCAAAATCACTTCAGCACTGCATTCAAGTGCTCGGCTTCCTGATCTACTGATACTCCAGACCCAGGTGCAAGATTCAGACCACTTGCGATTTGAGAAGCAGGAAATTTCAGCCACGACACTAGGAAAAGCACTGAAGCTCAGGAGAGACCAGCAGGGGGAAAAAAAAAGGTCAAAATCTAACTGCTTGCAAGGTTTCACTTAATCCACAAGAGCCATTGACTGGCATTGACTGGGTAGCTCCGGTCTTGCTAATAAGCACAAACTAGATTTCTTCAGCTTTGGGTTTTCTCTGATGCTGGAATCTCATCGGGGAGAGAGGTTTAAAAATTCACCTTCAGGATGCAGGTCCTAGGATTATACAATGGGAAGAATTTGGTCTCGCCAATCAGCTCACCATATACTATTGAAGCATACACCATCCAGACAAACTTTTGCACTAAATAAGCGTGACTTTATTTTTCTTTCACAAAATACAAAGTTTTGCACCACATTATAGTAGTGTTTTAACAGAGGAAACTCCCAAGGTGTTCACTGGGAGAGGGGAGAGTTATACAATATTGATCTGTGTCATTCTTAATACTTAAAGGAAACTGTCATGACAAAGGATGCTGACCAGGTCCAACATGCAGGTTATTGCTTAGAACTTGCATAAACTTCAAAATGGCACACATACAAAGTATACAAACATTTCAAAAGTTTAATGAAAGTACTGAAAAGACATCCCTTCAAACAAAGCATAACCAGAAACCAAATCGAAGAGCCTAGGTTGTACTTTAATTACTGATATACCTTAGTAACACTGATTTATATATAAATTATGTGGTCTTATGTTTTGTAAATAAAACTCTTCAGTCTTATGGAAATAAATTATTAAGCATATTTTGACAATATTATATGTTATAGTATCAGAGAAAAATCGTACATCTCACTATAGCTGATATATGTACTGCAGGTTTAAAGTAGCTTTTGCAAATTAGATCTATGTTGAAATGTTATTACAAATTCAAATAACTCAAAAACTTCATAGTTTATCCTACTTTTAAGAATATAATCTACACAAAAATTCCATAAGTAAAAAGCAGATGTAATTCCACAGAAACCAATCAAGCAACAAACAAAATTACAGAGCACATTTTATTTACAGCCGTAATTTTAGGTTCCATTCACCAAAAAGGAGCAAATTATTATAACACACACCAACTGCAGAATTACATAAAAATGCAAAGGAAAGGACAGATGGTGACTAACAGATTTCCAGGCAGAGGTATAGAGCTTATGAATCTGAGATGGAGAAGCAGCTTTGTGTTTGGTCCTGTGTAGGACCTGATATCAAAACTGCTCTTCAGAGTGGATACATTTGAATGTTTCAATGCAAACAAACCCATCTTTCGAAGCTGACCACTGCAATAGAAAACAAAGTATGACACAGTCTATCTAGTGGATGGGAGCTGAAGTCTGGACCACAAAGGAACCAGAGGCTCAAGTCCCTGGCTGTTGTACTCCGAGAAACACTAAATAACTCATTAGCTAGGAAGTCTTAAATAGTACCACGGAAATTGTTTAACGTTGAAGACTCTAAAACAATTCACCACAAGCCAGACCCTGCTGTCATCAAAACTGTTTTGCATCCTCAATACTGCCATAGGGTCTATAAAGAACATTTATTAAAATTAACACACCTACAATAAATCCGTAGCTGAAACACTTTATAAAACTCTTATTGCTAAACCGGTTAAAGAAAGAGCTTACAGATGTTTCTTAATAAAACCATAATTACCTTTGTTTCATGTTGTAAACAGGTATTATTATACACTGACTGGCTTCCTGTAGCCTCTTAATAAACTGTGGTTTGTCAGATCTTTATTTATACCTCCTACAATGCTTGTGTGCGTGAGGAAACCTGTTTGTAAACTCTGAAACTTGCCACAAGAAATTAAGACGCATCCAGATGAGTGGTGGTGTCTGAGAAAGAGACATTAGAAAGGCCCTGGCATATGGAAAGGGGATACTGAAGTCTGTGGGGCATTAGCGATGAGCAAGCCAGGCAAGCTCAGCTAGAAAAGGATCAATAAAGGAAGAGATAGCATCTCTGAAAGGAAAAGCAGTCTTGCTATCTCCTCCCACTCCGGGTCCTGGAGGATTTTCTCATTTCTGCACACGTCATCAGAGTTCTGCATCAGGCTTAGCTTTCGGTAGCTTTGGCATGAGCCAGGTGTGGTTAAGGCTGGGAGGTGTGTGTGCACATTCAGAGACTCTTCATACAGGAAGATTCTCACTAGTGTGCTGGCTCACACCTGCGGAAAAACACTCTGCCAATCTAACAGAATACAATGTTTCCTTTTGATGAAATCCAAAACACAAGATACATAACCTTCTATGAAACATTACTGATGCCCATAACTATGTGGGCTTTTCAACTGCACAGACTGCTAAAGTTCTTAAAGCAAGGCAATGAATACACACAGACCAATCGTTAAGATTCATATTAACATAGTTGGAGCTAACAGCAATGCAGGAATAAACGTATCCAGATATGTTAATGGAGTCTTGTGGGACATGTTGATTTTTTCTTAACAATGAAAGCAAAGAAATGTGTGTAAGGATGGGGCTTCTTCCTTTGTGCATTCACTCATGACAAACTACATTTCCAAATGCCTAAGAAATGCCTCCAGGAGTTAGGCAGAAACCTCACAAAGAACTTGTCTCTAAATGCCCAAGGCTTCAGAGGAAGCAATTTACACATCTGACACTTGAACAGAAACTTGGACTTAAGCAAATTATTAAAATTTATGGAAGAATTTCATCCAAATACCTATAAATTAGGCAACTTTCCAAACCTATGCACCCAGTTTATCCAAAATAAAGCAGGGTGACTCTCAGAGATGGTAAAACCTACCAAAATTCCTCTGGACACATAACTGGTCCACGAAACAACAGGAAACAAACAAAACAAAATAGAAAATACCCATTTCAAGTTTGAAAAGCCAACACACCAGGGTACCTTGAGTTAATTTCTTTGCATGCATATGTAACTCCATTTTGAATTTAAAAAAAAATGCAAAGAATCCTCCAAATGATTTTAGACACAAGAATGCAAATTCTATGAACCCAAGCTCCAAATACCTCAAGTCTAGCACATAACATACCATCAAGTGCAGGGCCCACAGTCTTGCATGCTACTAGTTGAGTTTTGCTTTTTTTTTTTAAAGTTTATTTTCTAGAATACTACATATTCAGATTGTCACTAATCTTCTCTAGAAAAATAGAATTGCTTAAAAATTTATACCAATTTGCTTTTATTTTCTATAAATATTTTAAGACTTGTTAAATATCAGAATGCCTAATAGACTCACTTAAATTAATCAATGTAGCCAAAATACTTATATCTAAAATATCTAGCAAAAATTTGTCATTCAATAAATGAAAATTTCATTGTTTTAGTAAATACTATGTTCTGTCTTTATTTGTATTTTAGGTTGATAAATGTGATCACAAAACAGCAAAATACAGCCCCAGGGGAGGGCTGGCTTGCAGTGGCAGTTTGCAGGACATTTCCAACACAGTTCCCTTCTATAAAGGATGAGGAGAGTGGAAGTCTGGAAGCTGCAGATAATAAGGGCTACAATGGCAAATCTGGGTTTAATGTTTGATATTCCGAACATACTTATTGGTTATATCGAGTAATGATAAAAGCAACGAAATACAAATGACCCTTTCAGCATGAAGCAATTATCGCCTTCACAGAGACTCATAACCATACACTGCCATCATTTTAATGGCGAGTTTAAAATCTGCGTTCAGAACTGTAGTACTAGCCAAAGAGACAAACATATTTACCTCAAGATTTATTCTTTTCTTAGTGGATTTCCAAAATAGTTTTATAATATAAATGTCTTCTCTCCATTAAAAAAAAAAAGCCCATTTTCTTGTAAAAGAGCCATGAACAATATAAAATCATTTGCATCCCTATACCTTCACTTTTACACAACCAGTGCACACCTGAGTTGCCTATGATGGAGACAGCACTAAACTTAGCAAGCCATTACAAATGTGGCATTAGCTGCTTTAAAGACAAAGCCCTATCTTTTTCATGACTTTATCTTTCAAAAGTAAATACACCAAGAACAAGACAATCGACTTGATTTTTATCATTGGACTGGAATTTCAATTCCCATCTTTAAACATACCAGAACTTGCCAGACTCTATCTGTACTAGACAATTAAATCAAACTACATTACATTAAATGTTTTGATGACATTCCATTAGTTCATCAGCCTAAGATGAATAATGAAAGAGCCAAACGTTCTCCTTCAGTCTGATACTCTAAATGGATTAGATCTTTTGGTTTAAGTTCAGTTAAATTCAAGTATTCACCACTAATTGGATTAAGTCTATATCTTAAGAACAATCATTAAAGTCAAGTACTTCAGAAAAAAATAAATAAAGGCAATAATAGCTAAATATATAATTCTATATTTGGATTGCAAGAATCAAAGGAAAAACACCCCACTACACGCGCACACACACACGATTTTTTTTTCACAATGAATGACAGTTTTGATAATCAGAATACTTGGGGTAAGTCACCTTCCTTCCTTCTGCTCTTTAAGAAAACAAAAAGGCAAAGACAAACTAAGCAAGCCTGAGTAAAATCTCTAAGTAAAGCACAAACTCTGACTTGTCTGTAGTTTTAGTCTCACCAAAATGAGGCCGATTTCAGGAGCATGCCCAGCGCGCACATTCTAGACAAGACTGGTGTTCTGGTGTCAGGTTTGGAACTTGGAAAACTTTGCAAGAAGAAATATGATCTTTATGGGGAAAGTACCCGGAAGCAGGCGAAGGCAGCGTGATGAGGCACGTTCCCGGGAGTCCTCACTATCGGCATTCATGTGGTCCACAAGATGGGTCTTAAACCTTGCCTGACTATAAGATTTTCAAAATATAATTGGATAAAGCACTACAGAGAGAAACGAAGCAGCTGAAATCTTAAAAATGCATAAAATATTTTCAAATATGATAGGATCAACATGAGAAGTGCTCTATCGTAGCGTAACAGATGACTGCATACCCCCATGAAACCATGTCAGTTCTGATGGCCTGGGGAAGGGACGTGCTGGCAACTTAGAAAGGAAACCCTACACAGGCTCTGATGTTGGAAAAGACCGGAGCACAGCCAACGGAGCTGCTCGCAGACTGAAAAGCCGTTCTCAGTCCTTCAGCAAAATAAAATGGGTGGTGTACAAAGGCCACCGAATCACCAGCCATTTTCCTGCAGAGAATAATCCCCATGAACACTGACGAATTCAGAAAAGTTTCCCCACTCCACTTACAACTTTTGTTTAAACCTTTCAGTTTCCATCCATGCTTAAAAATATTGAAGGAAAGAAGAAATCCTGGGATGAAGACTAAATTTTATTTTCTCTTGTCTAAAGATTAAAGAAAAGAGGAAAGAACACTGAAACCATGAGTAACAACCGTGCCTAACAGAGCGGCGCAGGAGCTCATCGTGTCGGCCGGGACAAAGAGGAATGAAGATGGCTTATGGAAGCAAGGTGTCCGATGAAGCATGCCTTTAGTCGAGTTTCCCGTTCTGAAGGCTATCCTTGGCTTTCTCTTGTCTGATGAGGGAGATGACTTTGATGCATCCTTTCGTGATTTTGATCATCCACATGATATTCATCACGTCTAAAATAACACAAGTAACGATCCAGACAGACTGGATTACAAATCCGAACCTTATGTAGGGTTCTGTTCCGTACACGGAGTAAAGGAAGAAATACATCGGAGGTATCGAAATGATCCGCACGATGAAAAAGACCACCGTCATAAGAATTCCATTGATGACATTGGCTTTGGAAAACTTGGGGTACTTCAGGGCTTCAAAGAACCACCTGATGAGAGAAGCAAAGATAAGTCACACAGTCTGCAGCTTGGGGAATCTGCCCTCCTAGCACCTGCGCACATTGCTTGTTTACTAGTTAGGCACTGAGGAAGCCAGCGCCATCTTGTAATGGCGATTGTGCACAGCTTCCCACACCCTCCTCCTCTGTGCCTTAGGCTGAAGGAGGAACTCAAGGACCACATAACAACTTGTGTGGAGGGGTTGGGGACACGACTCTTTTAGATGGAGTGTTTTCTGTGCAACTTGAATGGGGACTTGGATTCTGATCCCCTGGTACTCAAGGTTTGTAACCCTAGTGCTGGGGGTTGGGGGGGGGGGGTGGAACGGAGAGCAGGCAGGTTGGGTGGGGGGGTGCGGGGCGCGCAGGGCGGGGTAGAGCGGAGAGCAGGCAGATCCTGGGAACGCACTGGGCCCGCTCATCTTGCTGAAATGGCAAACACTGCGCTCAGTGAGAAACGCTGTCTAAAAAGGTAAGTAAGGTGGAGAAGCAACTGATGAAAACATCCGGATGTCAACCATACACACACACACACACACACACACACACACACACACACACACGTGTGCGTGACCACACCCACACAGAATGATTTAAAGGGCCTTGGAGAGTCCACGCACTACAAAAGAACAGCTGGAGGAGTCATAATGCCTACTTCTGGGAAATCTCTGTAAAGCGACACAATGAAGACTCGGGGTATTAGAGAAACAAACCAGAGTCACAGAAGCGTTAGAGATAGATACATACAGATGTACTCAAGTGACTTCTGACCCTGACATTAATTAGGCAACTCAACAGAAAAAGAATGCCTCTGCCCCACTGTGAGAATATCCAGCAGAGAAATTAACTCAAAGTAGATTTAAAACCTATATGTAAAATACAAAAGTATAAAACTTCTAGAAAAAAAAAGAAAACATGAAAAGTTCGATGAAAGTTTTTGCTGTAACACTGAAGTGCAACAATGCAGGGGGCTGGCCATGACTGGTGAGCTGGCACTCTGGATTTCGCTAGAATTAAAAGTTTGCACTTTGAGGCCAGGCATGGTGGCGTGGGCCTTCAGTCCCAGCACAGAGGAGGCAGAGGCAGAGGCAGGCCGACCTCGAATTCCAGGCCAGGCTAGTCAACATAGCAAATGACAGCACAGCCAGAGCTTCACAAGAAATCATGTCTCAAAAAACAAACAAATAAAATTTTCACTTTGGAAGAGAAGAAAAAGACACAGTGGGTGAAAATACAGCATTAATATGTAATAAAATACCATATCTAAAATAGTAAGGGCTGGAGAGATGGCTCAGCAGTTAAGAGCACTGACTGTTCTTCCAGAGGTCCTGAGTTCAATTCCCAACAACCACATGGTGGCTCAAACCATCTGTAATGGGATTCCATGCCCTCTTCTGGTGTGTCTGAAGACAGTGACAGTGTACTTATATAAAACAATCTTTATCTCTAACAAATGTAAATCTTTTAAAAAAATAAAATACTTAGAAGCCAACAGTATGGAAACAATCTATTTCTACACTTGATCTTAGCCAAAAGGCCGAGAAGCGATAACAATCTATTTCTAACACGGGTAAATGATTGTAAACATCCCATTACAGGAGACCCAGCACATGGAGATAGAGAGTGAACATATAAGCCCAGTGGCACATGCAGGAGGTTGAGACTGGCTCATATTTGAGCCTGGGTAGTTTGTGACAAGTCTGAGCAGTGTGGTTGGCCCTTTTCCCAAAAACAAGTACAGAACCACCACCATCCCCCATCATGCTGAAAGATCAAAATCAAATATGCTCAACACTGTCTGTCACTAGGAAAATATCAAGATGGAGACAGATATAGCCACTTTAGAAGACAGTGTAGCAGTTATAAAGCGACACACGCAGCAAACAACCTAACTTTTCTAACTGACAAAAAATGCAGTAAGCATACATCGCTATCATAGGAACACCAAGCCTGAGGCTCTAACCCACCTCAGAGGGATGAATGGTGGTGAAGAGCGAAGAAGAACAGCTCGCCAGGAAGCAAAGATGGAAGTTTTGAGGAAAGTGTGGCAGAAGGGGGTGAGACAGCCACAGCTGAGGAGAACTCTGTGCCACATTAAAGGGCTCAAATTTTATCCTCCAAGCAGCAAGGCGCCGCATGTCATTTTCACTGTGAAAGAAGACAGCACGGAAGGCAGAGCTGCAGGGAGGTCAGTGGTCTGCAGCCAGGAGCAGTGAACCTTTTCCTCCAATAGGAAGATGTGGACATTCACAGTGTAGCTCTGGAGACTGGATGTCCCGAGTTCAGCTCTTTGGCTTTGTGGGTGTTGGGGGAAAGCGAGCATGGGAAGCAAACAATTGTGGTAACCCAGGGAGAATGCACAGCAGTGTCAGTACAACCAGCATTAGTCTGTCCACCTGCTCTCAGACACATCTCCCTGCTGTGCCCATGCCTTACGGTTACCAGGATCTGTGAACTTGTTCACAAGGCTTAATGTGGGCTAAGCCTCATACCTCACACGTGTCTGATTTGACATTCCTACTCTGTGAGAGCCCACACTAAATCATAAAAGAGTAAATGAAAGCTTTCTGTGGATTTGGGATTTTTGACGGAAGACTTGAAGGCTAGTTAATTTTCTCAGATTTGGGGAAGTGACAGATGGGGGAACTACAGAAGAAAGGTGTCAACAGCCCACAGGTAAGGCAGAGAGACAAAACCAATGCTCAGTGGTCAGAAACAAAGGACAGTATGTGGAACACATCACAGAGGACTCTGAAAAAGAAGAGAGACAGGTAGACAGGATGCTTTTTAGTAAGGATACTGGCATCGAAAGAGGACCACCGGAAAGCCGGCTCTGAAGGGGCCAAGCATGGAGAATCTGCAGGCTGAATGTAGAACCACAGACCTGGAAAGACAGGAATAGCTCAACTGCTCAAGCAATAGACTCAACAGACCTTGTTAAATGAAGAGTAACAATGTATTTATGGTAAAAAAAAAAAAAAAAATGTTCTCCACCATGGCTAACAGAGAGGAAATGGAAGCAGAGTGATGCAGGGGATGAGTGTCCTCTCTTCCTTCAGGACCTTCAGGTGGGCTATGAGTCAAGACTCTTTCAAAGAACAGAAGAGAGAAAAGAAAACATTTCCTAGTGGGAGAACCTGGCAAATGTCACCTTACCCAGGTGACGAGCGTTGACAGTGTCCTGGACAAGCATCCCTGCCAAGGCACTGCAGGAGGAGCGCCTACCTGTACTCTCCTCATCATGAGAAAAGTATCCAGTGAGCCCAACTTGGGGATGCTGTATGAGCAAACTGGCCAGCTCTCAACAAAGAATCTACGTGAGGAAAATCAAGGAAAGCCAAGAAACCATTATGGACCAGAGGAGATGATGGAGACCAGACTGGAGAGACGCCATGTCCAGTGTGACCCTCGGCCGGATCCCAGGACAGAATGAGGAGTCCCTGTGCCGATCAGCTGCCGTTCTCTGTCTAAACATCTAGTCTTTGGTAAGGCGAGGTGTTAACAGGCAAGGGGTGAAATGGTTTAAACACAGAAATGGAAAATCAAACTACAAAAATCCTGGATGCAAATTTGGAGGAAGGCCTTGCTGTGTAAGAGTCCCAGGAACTTTGAGGATCTGGTTACAAAGTAAAGAGAGACCAATGGTCACGTAAGCCTCAAAACCTTCAAGACCTCCCTTGTACATGCTCCTCATTTGTGCAACGGTGACAGTAACTCACATCAGATTGTCCACCAAAGGTTCAGCATCTTGTAGAAAAGGTTTCCACAAACAAACATGAAACCACACGACTTCAACACGGATAAGATTTGTAACCTACCTCTGGTTTACAAAGGGGCTGGAAAGCTCGGCAAGCAGGCGGAAATTGGCAATGTAGGCAAGCGCTCCAGTTGTCTGGATGAGAGACAGAAACAGGGTCAGGGATTTACCAAAATACACAACATGTCCACACATAGCCACGCCTATAAAAACAGACCAGGTTTCTGCTTTTTAGCATTATATGAACTTTCTTCTTTTTTAAACTTTGTTTTTAGGTGTAGGAATGTGAGCTTAAGTGTTTGTATGGGTGGGAGACCATAAGAAGGGGTCAGATCCCTGATACCTGTAGTGACAGACAGTTGTGGGCCATCACATGGGTGCTGGGAATTGAGTCCAGATCCACTGGAAGGGCAGTGAGTGTTCTTAACTACTAAACCATCTCTCCAGCCTCCTGCTTTCCTCCCTCAGACTTCAGAGATGTGCTCAGAGCTCCACAGGTGATTAGGAGTCATCTGTCACACATGTAAGCTCACTTAGCCCTACACATTTTCCTAGGAAAACAGAAATTCAGCAACTGGCTCACTCTGAACTAACAGACTCTACAAACCAATCACAGATTCCTCAAACCACTGCAAGAAAAGCAATCACCTACAAGTGAGAATTTCAAAAGTTAAAGAGTCATACAGTCAACATCTATGGGCATACTTTTAATATCCATTATGAAGTAGAAGGGCTTAAATATCTCAAAAGTGTAATTATCCTAAATAATCTGTGAGAAAGTATATATTTGCTAAACACAACTACATGCCAAATCTTGTTTATCATATTTGATCTAGAAATATATACTTGTCAATCAAAAGGTTCTTGAGCTAACATGCACACACACACACACACACACACACACACACAGCGGGGAGGGTGATCTTTTAAAGTTGAAACATAATATTTAGCATATTCTACCAGTTCATTAAGGTGGATAATACAGAATACAACAAACATTTTTTTAAAAATCTTAGAATTTTATTTAATGTACTTTTTAAAAAAAAGATTTATTTATTTATTATATGTAAGTACACTGTAGCTGTCTCCAAACACTCCAGAAGAGGGCGCCAGATCTTGTTACAGATGGTTGTAAGCTACCATGTCATTGCCAGGAATTGAACTCATGACCTCCAGAAGAGCAGTCAGTGCTCTTAAACCACTGAGCCATCTCTCCAGCCCCTAATGTACTTTTTTTAAATCACCAAGAGGTAGACTGGTGAGATTTGATGCCTGGATCACACAAGGGGGAAGGTAGTTTGACCTCCACACATATGTCTACACACACACACACACACACACACACACAAAGAAAAAGGGGTGGTGGTAAAATTGTCATTAGCTAATAGAGTCACTCCAGCCTGTCTAGTCATATCCAGGTTATGATACATCTCAGAAAGAAGTCTGCCCATCCCCAATCCAGTAGATGTACACAAAACTTGACAAACTATTTTCTGGTCAGGCATGCCATGCTATAGTAAAACATATGAAGCATTAAAAATTGAATTTTTATCTGAAAACTTTTTTTTTTTACAACTTATCTATATAATTATTTGGGGGGATTTAAAATTCAGCACTTGGTCACAAAATTGCTTTACAGGATCTACCATTTTCAAGTTCTTTGGTGACACTGGAATGTATGAGTAAGAAGGGAGGAGGGCCAGTCAAAGACCAAACCAGCAGGCAAGATGAGCCCTGTCTGCGAAAGACGGGCCAACTTGTCACAGTGACCCAGAACTCTGGAACCTAAAAGGCAAGTGTGAGGTGTCAGGCTGTTTTTACAAGCGTTCACACAGTGCCAATTAGTAGTTAGTAATGACACTAACTCAGAGGGCTTTCTTTTGTTTGTCTGCTGTTTTTCACTTACAGTGCTACCAGCATTCCTTATTTTCCCCCTTCCCTCTGTTGAACACTTCAATTTAACAGGGTATATTGTATGTTAAGGATATACAGCACATTCTAGGAATAATATAAACACAACAGGACAAACTAAAAGGTATTATCTAGAATTGGTTTAAACAACTTTTTTCTGTCTCATGATATTGCAAGTATTTTTCTTTTCTGTGCCCGTTTTCAGTAACAGTTCTTCCTTACCCATGACAACCTGCAGCCTAAGGGGAGGGGACTCTTTTTAAACACAGCATGCAAAGCCACTACAAGGAAGCATGGGCTTCACTGTGACTTGTGTTTCAGCTCCTCAGCCAGCCACGTCCAGTGTCCACTGTCCATCCATTATGACAAGCCCACATAACATGTTCTCCCCACAAAGATGTGAGGATATAAAAATGTATTTTGGTTGCAACAGCCGGCTTTTAGAAGTATAGAAATTAAATTTCCGGTTCCCCAGAAACACCTGGCCACTGTGTACCTAAAACCTTCTGTTAGGAGACTAGCTGCTGTCAGTTAAGTTCCTGTGCAGGTGGGAGTTCACCCTTTCCACTGCTCATGCTGAACTAGACATTGTATTTTCATACTCAAAGCCCACTGAACTCCCTGAGCAGTTATGACACAGCCTTGCTTGATGGGGCTCCCACTTTCTGGTGAATTTTGTTGTTTGAGACAGTGTCTGACACAGCCCACGCTGACTTTGGACTCCCCAGGTAACCAGAGATGTCACTGAACCCCTGATCTTCCCAGCTCCGCCTCCTGCCTCCACCATCTCTGATACTAAGGGTTGCTGTAGAACCCAGAGCTTTCTGCTTGCTGGACAAGCATGGCCACCAATCATTTCCATCCCCTACGTTGTATTTAAGTTTTGAAGCTACCTTGTTTCTAAAAGCTGAGTAACGACTTTACTGTATGATTTTTTTTCTTGCAATCAACATATAATATCAAGCAACTCAAAGTTGGCGGTTCCTCCTGCGACCTGCTCCAGAGTCAAAGCACTGAGAAACTGTCCACTAATATTTGCCTTACTATACACTATTGTTCTGCATTTCGTCCTCAACTTACTTATTTATTTATAATTAAAGCAAGACGGCCTTCACAACTCAGAAAATGAGTTTTCTAAAATGAAGATGAATCATGGTTGTCTTGTTGGCATTTGTCTTTGGACGCTCTTATCCTTGCACAAAGTTAATTTTTAACTAAGTTAAAAGTTAACTAAGTTTAACTAAGTTAAGTTAACTAAGAAGTTCTATAGGTCTTTGATGGAATTTAAACATGATCGAATAATTTATAAAATCCTCAGTATCAGAAGCCGTTCACAAGGAACTTGGCAGGTGATGTCTTTCCCCACCTTTGGCAAGACACTTACCTGCTGACACTGGCCAAACTGCGTGCATGTGCTACCTGCCAGATTCACAGATGGGCAACACCTCACTTGCATGTTAACAGTGCACCACCAACTCTTATTTTGCTTTCCATGTCTAAAAGTTCAGCTTGAAATTCTGTTTTCCAAAAAGCACCGCAAAGCAGGGTTGGGCACTTTTTGTTGCCGTGACTCGAGGTGTCACGTGACTATGGAGAAGGGTGCTCACTGCTCCCACAGAGTCAGGTCTATGTAAATAAGAGGGCAAAACATCTTTTCAGCCCCAAGAGATCCTCCTACCCCTAACCATCCGGTCAATAAGAAATCTGAGTTACAGCCCTGGAGTTAGGAAATGCAAGTTTATTCAATTTCTTGTAGCAATCAAGAGGAAACTATGATGTGTCTGTTCATACAGCATTGTCTAAGGTAACTCAAGGCTGCTGCTTCTAACAGAGCACCCATGCCTTTCTGGAAGATGAAGCAAGTACAGCTTGATTTATGTGTAGCTGCCCGTTTCATCCGTGAAATCCCATGGCCTTCTGTGCCTTTATGACTCCTCCACTAAAACTGGGTTGATTTGGGAAGGCTGTAACCAAGATCCCAGTGCTAGGTGAAGGATCTCAAGAGGATACATCTTCTAGAAGCCAGAAGTCCAGGGTGAAGGTGTAATCAGGTACATGCCTCTGATGGCCAAGGAATTCTCTGTTCCACCCTTGTGCCAGTCTGATGGTTCCTCCACTTTGGTGGCCTAACTCCTATCTTCACACAGAATCCCTGGGCCCAAATTACCCCTTTTTTAAATGGACATTAGTAACGGTTTATTAAAGGCCCCTCCTACTACAATATGAATTCCTCATAGCTAATTACATATTCAAGTAGACCTATTTCTGATTTATATTCAGAGGTACTGGACTCAAGGAGATTCAACATATGAATGTTGGAGGGAACTTATGCACATGTGGAATCCCCAGTTCTTTTCTGAATATTGCACAGTATGTTTCGTTTTTACTGTATTTCTCTGTAATTCACTGTTATGGGTCATGTGACATGTGTGTATATAATATATATGTGCAGATATATATATGTGTATATACATATATATATATGTATATATATATAGTCGCTTTAGAAAATTCAACTTATAGATTAAACCAGTGCTACCTGAATGCAAATCACAGCCGTCAGTCCAACACCCAAAGTCCAAAAGGGACTATTGCTGCTCCTACTTACAAAACACTTCCTTGTATCCGAATGTCACAGTGACAGATGACCCATTACCATAAACTGGAAATCAGAGTTGCCCTGGTCAGCTTCACCTCATGGGAGGGGTTCCTTGGGATGCAGGATTTTCAGAGGTATGCCTCCCATGGGTGGGTCACACTCGTTTTTGTTTTATCATAAATTAATCTTAACATATACTATACTAGAGGTCACATTCACAGCAAGGAGACAAAAGGATGCAAAACCAAACAGCTTGGCCTCTTTACCTCCTGCAGCAGGAAGAAGCACTTTAAAATAACAGGAAGCAAACTGCTACTCACACTGCAAGCTCATGCATAATTTATGTGCATTCTTAATAAAAATTGTGGTGACTTGTTAAAAGTACAGATGAGTTTGTCCAGAAGAATTGGTTAGGGGGATTGGAGAGATGGCTCAGCAGATAAAAACACTTGCTACTCTTGCAGAGGACTCTGCTTTGGCTCCCAGCACCCACAGGCGTGATGATGTATATATATACATACACACAATTAGGCATGCAGACACATGCATATAAAAATAATAAATAAATCCTTTAACAAATGAACTGGTTGGCGCATTTGACATAAAGGGGTTAAATCTCAGCAGGCTGGCACACCTGCTACCCCAGCCCCAAGGAAGATGGCAGATTTTAGCCGATGTAAGCTATGTAACAGGTCTCATAAGAACACAATAACTGGGGGTGGGGGGCTTTTGTGCAAGATTTAATAAAAAAACAAAATAGGGATGGTTGCTTTCAACATTTTCCAGGTTGTGAAGGATTTGCCAGGATTCTCTGGGTATGGTTCTAAGCTGCATTAATGGGCGAAAACAATAATTTTTAAAAAGAAAAATAAGATTAGAAGAATAATTGCTTAATTGCACATAATCCAAATAAAATAAGAAAACTGAAGTTCTCTGCCTTTTTTTCTATAAATTCTGTAGTGAATTAAAGCAAGAGAGATAAACTTTGAGAATATATTCATAACTCTTGAGGGAAATCATATAAAAGGAAAAGTTATTTTTAGTGGAATTCTTACTTGAACTTTTATTTCATTCCAACAATCCCTCTATGTTTGGCTGTGTCTGTCTGCCTATCTGTCTGTCAGTCCTCACCTCCCCTCTTGTTTTGAGACAGAGTTTCACTGTATACTATAGCCAAGCCTTCAGACTCTCACTATGCATGAGAGGCAAGCCTTCAACTTGTGATCCTCCCTGCTCACCTGCCAAGTGCAGGGACTGCAGGTGTGGGCTACCATGTCCACTGTGTCACTCCTCGGGGTGCTGTATCCCCATGTGACACCCAGGACACATGATTCCTCACTTGTGACATCATTTTCTCCCCCTGGCTAAAGGGGAGAAAGCTCTTCTTCCTATCTGTTTTTGATGAACAGCTTTCTTCTTCTCTGGGGTAGGTGTTTTAAGTCTGGCCTGTGGCATAATTATGCCCAGCGTGACTAAGCAGACGTGCACTGAACATGAGCTGATGCGCTCCTAAAGTATGCCAACTTCCCTGACAAATGACTTCCTGTGTCCTTCAAAGGCCTGGCTTTTCTAAAGGTTAAGCGCTACTACCAAATTTTCATCCTCATTTTTACTTATTTATTGACCGATGTGCTTATTTTGTATATATAGGTGTTTTGCTTATGTGTTTATATGTGTACCACATGTGTGCTGGTGCCAGGGCGGCCAGAAGAGGGGGTCAGAACCCCTGGGTTCTGAATTACAAGCAATGATGAGCTGCCATGTGGTAGTGGGAATAGAGTCAGGTCCTCTGAAAGAGTAGCCAGTGAATGCTCTTGACTGCTGAGCCATCTCCCCAACTGTCCCCAATTTAATAATTTGAAAGCATTTTAAAACAGACATCCTAAAGTCATAAAACATAATGAAGTAAGGTACCAAGAGCCTCGGTCTTAATTAAAGGTTTGCATTTCTTCTCTACAGTTAATGGAAAATTCAGGAAGTAGACGGTTTAAACAGCCGCTGATCACCCCTTCCAACTCCTTCCATAGTTCATTGGCTAGAAAGTGGCCTTTAACCAAGGCACCAAATCACCACCAGAGACAACATCCTTTACAATATCCTTTAAGTATCCAGTTACTGATAAAAACAGCACCTTTGAAATGTTTTTCTCTAACCATATTCACCCCAAGTGTGAATCCTCCACAGTGTAAGAAAGGTTGGGGCCTTCTAAATTCTCTCCTAAGAAAATCTTCACTTTCTTATTTGGAGTCCAGCAGCTCTAAGGTATTGTGCCCTGAGCAAAGGATGTGGGAACTTGCTAGATATACATAGTTTTTTGGTTTTTTTTTAATTACTATTATTGTGTGTGGGATGGCTATGTGGGGGTGCATGTGGCAGAGAGGATGTATGGAGGTCAACTCTAGCACCTGGAGGTGGAATTCAGGTCCCAGGCTTACACAGCAAGTACCTCTGCCTGCTGAGCCATCCCAGTGGCCGCTCTCTTCTGTAATGTTTATGTGCTCTGTACATATGTCTCCTGTGTATGCATGTCACCAGAGGCAGATGTCACCAGCTTCCGTTGCTGCCTTACTTTTTCAGACAGGTTCTCTCAGTAAACTTAGAGTTGCCTTCTGAGATCTGATTCTCTCCTTCCTTCCAACACTGGTGGAACACATGCACACTGCCAAGTCAGGCTTTTGCACAGGTCCTGTTTCTAACACTTACCCACCAAGCTCTTTGCACTGAGCCGGCTCTGTACGCCTAGACATGCATTATTCTTCAGCTTCATCCCAAACATACTGACTCTGCAACTCTGGGGCTGCAGATCAGTAATCTAGACTTTCACAGGCTTAGGTGATTCCAGCACACAGCAAACTGAGCAGTGTCTCAAGACCTTTATGTTCAGGGAGTTAACTCTCATTGCTATGATCAACGATCACTTACAAACACTTCCAGCATAGCAGACAATATTTTCCAGGAGGATCTCCTATACTTCCTCACCTTTAACCTCCAGTTAGGTCAGTTTCTCCACAGATCGCTCAGTTACAGGCCCAGTCCCTGCCAAGGACCTTATTGACTGTTAAATTCACAAAGACTGGTGCAGCAGCTGACCCATTTTTCCTGAGCTGCCTCTTGCCTTGAATAGGAGCATGGCCTCTGAAGTCAAGAGCTCATTCACCTCTGAAGAAAAGCCAACTAGAAGTATAAAGTGAAAACCCTTTCTATTGCACGACATCTAAAACTGGCCAGCCACGATGGAGACAATCTCTGAAAATGGACGCCGTGAATTCCTTGTCTCTGCATGTGCAGGCTCCTCTCAGCAAGTGTTGAAGGTCTCCTGCCTCCCCTCTCTGAAGCTGGGTTACCACTGGCCACTCAGCTGATTGATGAATACTGTGGTATCTATGTCCTGTGTGCTGGAGAGCTGGGTCAGAAGCCCAGCTTCCTCCTCAGGATGCCTGAGACATCACTCTGGGAATTCCCCTTTCAGAAGCTGCCTGCCTGGTGCATGAAGACGGAGCCACGCTCAGAGGAAACAACCACTCCTGGATGCTGCCTTACACTTCTCCCTGAGCTCCAGGAGACAGCCTACAGCACCTGAAACCTAAGAATATCCTCCCCCACTCTGATCTCTCTCTCTCCTCTCTAACATGCTAATAATATCCTCCCCCAACTCTTATTTCTCATCCCTCCCCCCTCCCTCTTCCTTCTCCACCTGTTTCTCTGTGCAGCCCTGGCTGTCCTGGAACTCACTCTGCAGACCAAGCTGGCCTCAAACTTGAGATCCACCTGCCTCTGCCTCCCAAGTGCTGGGATTAAAGGTGTGCACCACAATGCCAGCCTTCTGGTTTCTTCCTTGCAAAACATCACCACCATGCTAGCTTTATCAAGTTCTCTGGCTACAGATTCTACAACCATTTTGTAAAAAATAAGACATGTTAGAATGTTCACCCATCCTTCAGTGGCTACATCTTTCCCAAATGTGTACCCACTATGATGTTGGCACAAACCCCTCTTCCTGCCAAGCCTACCATGCTTCCACAAAACCCATTTCCTGCCAGCCCAACTCCTGATTATCTCCCAAGAAGAGGCGATTATCCTACAGACTCTCTCCATAGTGTTTTCTGACCTATGAAACCTTCTCTACTTTTTTATCTGAGAATATCAAAGATTTTTAAAATTAATTTATTTATTCACTTTACATCCCATGAACGTTTGCTGAGACAGGATCTCACTGTGTAGTTCCAGCTCACGGAAGTCTGCCTGCTTCTGCCTCCCTCGGGCTATGCTGAGATTAAAGAACACGGGCCCCCACACCTAGCCCAGTATGAGGATCTTTAAAGGCCGAATTTAGTGCTGCCTATCTCAAAAGCTCCCAGAACATTCAGAAAAGTACATATGTGTAATATATATCGACTGTAATATACCAGCTATAGCCAATACTATCAAGGAAAAAGAAACAACTGATCCAAGATCTTTTCTTTTTTTCTTTTTTTCTTTTCTTTTTTTTTTTTTTTTTTTGGTTTTTTGAGACAGGGTTTCTCTGTGTAGCCCTGGCTGTCCTGGAACTCACTCTGTAGACCAGGCTGGCCTCGAACTCCGCCTGCCTCTGCCTCCCAAGTGCTGGGATTAAAGGTATGTGCTACCTCTGCCCGGCCCAAGATCTTTTCATTTCCTAAATTAGTGCAGTTTCGTTGACTTACCACTGGTTATTTAATTACTTAATTATTGAGAAAGGGGCTTGCTATACTGTAGCATAAGCTGACTAACTTGCTATTTTCCAGCCCTGGCCACTTGAATGCTGGAATTGCAGGCATTCTGGAATTAGTTTTCTGAATTAGTACCCCAGTGGAAAGCACACTAAGATACACGTCCTCATCCTGACAGCCACTGCCCTACACACACACACACACACACACACACACACACACACACACGTACACACATAAACACACACACACCTACCTCTCAGTTCAAAATACTCTAACTTGCACATTCACATTAGTTTTGGCCACAATGTCTGCATTAACCGAGAGTAAGTCTCCTCTCTCTTCTCCTTCACAGTCCCCTTGACATTTCAGGGACATTTCAAAGCTAGGTGTCCAGTGACCACTCTCCTGTCCAGGCTCTCATCTCAGGAGCCTTCAATTATCTGTCTTAATACAATTGGTACCTAATCTAATCCTGCCTCTATAGTCCACTGGCTGCTCTCCTGAGTATCTCTATCCTGAACATTTGACACTAGGGACTCAGATAGGGGCTATATTGGGTGTGGTCTGGCCAGGCAAATGAGAACATTCTCTAATGAGACAAGGTGTCTTTCCTGCTGGAGTCTAAATTTGAAAATGGATTTCATTTTCAGACATGATTATCCTATTGATGAAATGTAGTCAACTACCACCAGTGTATCTCTTGCTTTCACAGGTTATTAAATTTAATGTGCATGTATGCTCTTCATTTAATTAGGTTTATCATTCTAGTGTGTAGCTTTATTTTAAAAATATACTGTCCAACACAGTAGTTTTCTTCCCAACTTTTCTTAAGTACGCTTTCTTTTCTTAATTTGCTGTGATAAAATATAGACAACGTGACAGTTTTAGAAGTGTAGTCAGAGACAGCAAGGACAACTGACTGTCACACAACCGTCAGCAGCATACTCCCAGTACGTTTTCAAATTCACAAACAATGAACCCTCATTATCCCTTATGCCCAGTTCTTAGCAACTTGGAATCTATTTCCTCTCTATGGACTTGAGAATTCTAGGCATCTCATAAGAAGAGTCACATGATAAGCTTGCTCTGAGGAAAATCTAATTTAAGAGCAAAATACTAACCAGGATGGTATGTTATCTCAGGCTTATACCAAGCCCTGAGACAGCTCAGAGGCCCAAGCTAAGGTTAATATCTAGAAGCGAAGCATTATTTTTTTAAGCTTTCTGAAGACAATTGTTGACTGCATGCAAAATCTTTCTTTTTTTAAAGCGGCTGGAGCTATCAGGGAAGGCAGCTCAGCAGCTTGACTGACAGCTCTCAAGTCCATCTCCTCATGCCTAGCCACAGCAGCAGCTGCCCAGTGTGGAAACTGAGTAACTTCACCAGGACGGGAAGAGAAGAATCCTTGGAAGAGCTGTTGCCACCTTCACAGGTCCAGAGTCTGCCAAGACCGTGAACAGCATTGCTGTGACCTTTGACAAGTTGGATACGGGAAGGTGACAAGGAAAACTTCCATCCACCATTTCAAAGGGAGCAATGGGACCTTGTCAACCAAGAAACCACTTCTCCAGTGGTTCCCAGAATCGTTATCCTGACAACCAATAGTTTAACAGCCCTTAGGGATGCGGTAAACTCTCATCCAGTCACCAACACATTCATGAGGCTCCAGACTAGAAGAAGCTGGAGTTAGGGAACCACCCACACTGCCCTGCCACCACAAAGTCAGCTTCAGATGATTCGTAAATGAGCCTGCCTGCAGCACTTCAGATAGCCTTAACTGCAGATATGCTGGTCTTTCTGGATCGGATGTCAACCTGGAAGGGAGGTACCTCCTACACCCATGGCCCTAGCGTGCATCTATCTATTCCTGGAGGTTTAAGCTGCATTTGCTTCATCCACAGTCGGCAGTCCTGTTTTTCCCCTGTACATAGTCTCCGTGAAGCAGAGCACTGGCATGGTCCAACATAATTGTCCACCTGAAGTGCAGGGAGGGTGGACTACGCTGGTTGCATGAACAATGGGTGGCTACCAAGGTGACAGCCCCAGGCACACCCAGCAGCTTCTATAGGACAGAAAAGTTTAAGAGTGGCTTGAGGCAGATCTATCTGAGTTTAAGATCTACAAAATGAGTTCCAGAACAGATAGTCAGTTGAGAGGAGAGAAGAGGGGAGGGGAGGGGAGGGGAGGGGAGGGGAGGGGAGGGGAGGGGAGGGGAGGGGAGGGGGGGAAGAGGAGAGGGGAGGGGAGTGGAGGGGGAGGTGAGGGAAAGAGGCAGGCAAAGACTGAAGGTGTGAGGCTGTCAAGAGCTATCCACAGTGCTGAGAAGGTGAGGGACAATGGAGAGGGTGAATGGAGGGGAGACCTTGCACGCAGGAGCTGCTAGAGAGCTCCACACAGCCACTGAGTTACTATTTCCAGGTGGTGAGGAGCAATGCAAAGCTAAAATGTTAAGAGGTGGGTTTTGAAACCCTGAGCTCCAAGTTGTAACAAAAGGGACAGTGGGAGGCAGAGGCAGGTGGATTTTTGAGTTTGAGGCCAGCCTGGTTTACAGAGTGAGTTCCAGGACAGCCAGGGCTATACAGAGAAACCCTGTTTTGAAAAAAAAAAAAAAAAAAAAAAAAAAAAAAAAAAAAAAAAGAAGGGACAATGGACTCTGTGACAGTAAGAGCTACACAGGTTCAACCCCCAACACTTGACATTCCACATACAGAGGAAGCTGCCCTTTATCTCCTCTCTTTCCCATCTGAACTGGTATGTGACAGTGTGACAGAACAACCCATCAGCTGTTTTCTTTCCTTATTTATGTCCATATTGAAAGAAAAATGGGATTTAGAACCCCAGCAAGCTAAAGCTAAAAAGAAGGCAACTTAGCTAAAATTATTTCCAATATACAAATCTCTGTTACCAGAGAACTGAGAAATGGCAGACAAAGGTCCTGCCTTCTTGTCCTTTGCTTACTTTCTGCTTTTCTTAGCAGCTCAAGTCCAAATCCCAAGCCAAATAGAAACTCAGCTATGCCTACAGCTTATGAGAATGCTCACATCAAACATCCAATGCCAAACAGCAAAAGCTGAAACAAATTCCTACAATTTAGAAAGGTGGACACGGCTATTATGGTCGTTACCTAAAATCTTACCATTTTCACGTGTGTATGTAGTGTTTGTGTGAGAACTCGTGTTTGCAGACACCCACTGATTGTGCATGTGGGGGCCCAAAATTGACATGAAGAGTCACCCTCCATTGCTCTCCCTTTGCCTTAGTAACTGTGATGCGGTCTTTCAATAGGACCCAAGAGTTGGTGATGTACACTTAGTCTTTCCCTGGGGACGCTGTGTCATCCTTCTAAGGTTGGAGTTAATGGGGGGCTGTTGCATACCCCAGACACTTCTGTTGGTTCTGGGGATCCAAGCTCAGTCCTCGGGGTCACAGAGAAGTTCTTTGACCACTGAGTCACCTACTCAGTTCCTAAACTTGTTCTCCAGGCTATTCTAATGGGGAAATGGGTGAATAGAGTATTTGTATGCATGGAATACAGTTAAATACACTATTAAAATCTTTTTAGCTGGGCATGATGGCACGTGGCCTTTAATCCCAGCACTTGAGAGGTAGAGGCAAGTGGCTCTCTGAGAGTTCAAGGCCAGCCTGGTCAACATAGCGCATTCCAGGAGAGTCAAGGTTACACAGTGAAACTCCAAAAACAAATGTTTTTAAGCTAAGGATTTTGCTTCCTAGCAAAACCTAGTCAATAACCATAGACTAAGACTAAGTGGCATCTATATAGCATCGCTTTGTAGATAAAATTTATGATGCATTTATGTTTGCATGCACATGCATGTGTGTGTACAGGTGTCTGTGTCCACACATGTTAGAAGTCAGTCTTGGAGGCCTTCTTCAGTCACAGTCCCTCTTATGTCTTTTGTTGGTCTGGAACTTCCCTATTCAGCTAACTAGCTGGCTAGAGTATGTACCCGGCTCCCTTCCCAAGGGCAGGAATAACAAGGATAAGCTACCGAGTCCATGTTATTTACAGAGGCCGTGGTCCACGCTCAGGTGCCGCTGCTTACTGGACAAGAGCTCCCAGCCCCTGGATATTTTTGCCAAGGCTAAACAAAATGACAGTACCTTCCTAATCCTTACAGTCTATCAAGTACCAGGTCAGTGCATGTGACACAACAAAGTCTTTCACTTTCAATAGGACTTTCATACACAATTGCCTTAAAGTATTTTTAAAAAGCAGAAACTGGGGTGAATTGTTAAACAAAGGAAGCCACATAGAACTTCTGACCCGTAAAACACCACATTCCAATCAATACTTTTAAATGAATTAATGAAGACCCATTCGAAACCAAAGTTTCTTCCTAAACTGCAGCAGATCAGTGTAATAAATAGATGCTAGGATGCTGCAGCGATGCAGAGCTGAGAATAGTGTACCCACGATGACCTTCATGTAACTAATTATACACAGGTGAGGCGTGGCTTGAGTCCGGCAGTGCATCCCTAAGTAAAAAGAAAACTAACCGCAATGAGTCAAAAAGAAAAGAAAGAAAAAAGAAAAGGAAAGGAAAAAGAAAGAAAAAAAGAAGTCAGCACGAGAAGCCACAGTATGGGGGAATGTCCTTTGAAAAAAGTATTAAGGGGTTGGAGAGATGGCTCAAAGCTTAAGAGCACTGCTGCTCTTCCAGATGACCCAGGTTCAATTCCCAGCACCCACGTGGTAGATCACAACCATCTGTCTGGGGGACCTAGAGCTCTCTTCTGGCCTCCAAGATCACCAAGCACACACATGGTACATAGACTTACATGGCATATAAAGCACCCCACACATAAAATAAATAAGTATTTGTAATGAATTAAAGCATAAATCAACGAGTGCCCCCACAGTAAGAGACAGTGTCACCCTCCCTCGCTGACCAGCGTCTGTTCTCAGGAGTGAAAGCTGAAGGGCACTTTGAAAAGCTATAGCATGCTCACCTCTCTGCACAAAGGAAGCTGAGTTCCCAAGATTTAAACTACTCCGGTAGGAAAAAAAAATAATGTAATAAATGCAGTAGGGAGTACAAAAAGAGTACTCAAAACACAATATAGCCCAAGGCTAGGGAGAAAACTCAGTCAGTAAAATGTTTCCATCACAAGCAGGAGGAGCTAAATTCAATAGCTAGCAACCATACATGTAAAAACCAGGCCCAATGGCGCCTAACTAGCACCTTTGGCCTCCACAGGCATGAACACACATACACACATGTATACACACAAACACGCAGCATGCTCAGACACACATACAAAGGCACTGCAAAGGCTAGGTATATGGGGCTGGAGAGATGGCTCAATGGTTAAGAACACTTGCTGCTCTTGCAGAGGACCTGGGTTCAATTTCCAGCAACCACATGGTAGCTCACAACTGTATGTGACTTCTGTGCCAGGGCACACCTTCTTCTGACTTGCTCCAAGCACCACGTATGCAAGGGACACATATGCACACGCACAAGTAACACGCTCATATGCATACATATCTATGCACACATGTGTGTGTGTAAAGATCATAAACATAACCAGTAATATCTTAAATCCACGTCCTGCTATTCAAACTATTTCTTCACTAGAGTCAGTATTTAAAAACCTGGAAAAAAAACTTGCTTCTACTCATACTTTTTTATTTAATTCCAATAATAAGATCATTTAAGAGAAAGATCTTTAAACAGCTGCAGACATGAAGTCAAGTGCTTCTAAACAATGATAAATAGTAAGAATTTTATAACATTTTACTTCAGAAAAAAAGAACTATTACTCTGTTAGCCTTCTTAGAGTAACAAAATGAGTTGTTGAGTTCACTACACCATGGGAGGGGGGACCCTTTTGTTATTCAATGAAGAATAACATTATTCACAGCAGACACTTAGAAGCTGCTCTTGATAAAATGCACTGACTTCCCTTGGCCCCACAGAATAACTAAAAGCACAGCGTAGGCCTGGAACCCCCACCTTCAGTTTTCATTGGTCTCCTTGGGCATCTCACAAAGCACCAGGCTCTCAAAGATAGGTCTGTGCCATTGTCCTAAACTTAAAGTCACCCTACATTTCAGTAACAACAGGACCTGAGGGGACTGAAATAAGACAGAGCACCGCACACACTGAGGGCAGCTACAATGACAATGGTAAGGCCACCCTGAGCGAGGAAATCATCTTGGAGGAACCAGGACCTCTCAGCCATGGCAGGGATAACCGCTCATTGGCCCAGCTGGAAGGCCCAGACCTGGGACAGTGATCTGAAGGACCGCACCTTGACCAGGACCGCCTATGCACCCCTACCGTCCTGGGCCAAGTCTTCCTCTATCTAACACTGAAGCTCAGGCCAGTAGTCTGAAGATGAACTCGGGCATCCAATCCTCTCCAGATTGACAGAATCTCCTCTCTCTGCTTTTCGGCTTTCACTGGTGTCACTAAATGCCTGATGGGGCCATGGGAGCTGAGATTTCTGCCCTAAAACTTAGGTCGCCAATTATTCAACCCCAGCCCTTGAGAGGCAGAGGCAGCCAGATCTCTCTGAGTTCAAGACCAGCCTGGTCTAGGACTTTGCTTTGCTATGAACAGAACTGACTGACTTTAGATGACTTTATTACGTCGTAACAGAGGAAGGTATTAAAGCAACAGGACAGCAATGGGTCTTACTCGCTAAATAAGACAACCATTAATTTCTCCTTTAAAACAGCATGCGTTTGATTTTTTTAAAAACAGGCGTCCAAAGGGAAACTAGTATTCGTCTCATATAATTAAGCATTCAACTTGTCAATCTATGCACAACCAGCCATTTACCAAGCTTGTGGTTCCAGAAGCTAAAACAGAACAGCAGTTTATAACATCTAAGCTTCCAGACCCACGTAAGGGACCAAGCGCACAGAAATCGATCCCCATCCAAGGCAACTGTATCCAGAAAGACAAGTGCTCACATCTGCAAGGTCCTAAGGTTGTTTTAAGTGGAAACAAGTAATTAGTGTCATTTGCCTGGCTTGGTTTATGAATACATAGACACGCTGAGTGAGGAGTGGTGGCACATGCCTGTCATGTCTTCCCCTGAGAGGCGATGGCAGCGACGTCAAGAGTTGAGGGGGGATGGGAGGATTTGGCTGGGAGTGGGGGAGGAGGGAGGAAATGATGTCAATACAGTACACTCACATACAAAATTCTCCAAAATTTACCATAATTATAACTTCAGCCTCATTGCTGTCTGCTGTGAATTATCATTGCTATTACTTAGAAGACAAAGGTCAGAGGCCAAAAGCACTGGAGGAAATGCACATGGCCCTAAGAATCAGCTTAGCAAGACTGTAATGTAATAGGCTGCCATTCCTTTTAATACATGCTTGGTGCGATTGGTACAAGGAGGAAAAGGGGTGGGGAGTGGTTAGCTCAAGATTGCCTCAGCTAGCCAATGCTATGTGAGATTCCCGTCTCAAAAAGACCAAAACCAAACTAAGCAAATTAGGATAGGTACTAGTAGAAAAACATATGTGAATTTATTGTTTTGATTATTGTAAGTTAACTTAAGAGTGATCCCTGCGTGCATTTGAACGTGGCCACTGTGCATTAAAGCTTACAGAATGCTAGGTGTCAGACCCTGCACGCAGGAGGCAGAGGCAAGTGGATGTCTGAGTGTGAGGTCGAATAGGTCTATATAATGAGTTCCAGGACAGCCAGGGCTACCCAGAAAGAACCTGTCTCAAAACAAACAAACAAACAAACAAACAAACAACAAACAAGCCGTATAGGCTTAGATCTACGTTCAGCCTCACGTGTCTCGGCAGTGTCTGCTGGGTAGGCTACCGTGAGTGCTGGTGTGAGTGCTGGTGTGAGTGCTACTGTGAGTGCTGGTACTCACCAATACAAAGTAGTATGCAGTTAGTCCTGCGCAATGGTGAATTATAAAAAATTTGTCGCCGATCACTTTCCAATTAAAAAGTATAATCAATAAATCTGCAAGAAAGAAAAGTGAGGTGTCACATTGCAGAAAAAGCTGCTTGGTCTCCCAAGTGTATTTACCTTGCTGTCTGTTAACTCCTGGCTGCCTGACAGAGAGAGCACAGGCTTACCCACCATTAGCTTTATAGTAATTACACTAATAGGATCTTTAGAAAAGACAATTGTTCTGTACCATTGTTTTGCTCTCTCTCTCTCTCTCTCTTTTGGGGGGTGGGTTAGGCCTCAGTTGTTTGAGGTCTCAGTCTGCAAATATGTCCTTTCTTAAGACCTAGAAAGCCCAAAAGTAAGTTCCAAGCTTTGCCATCATCGGCTGTTTTATTTTCCTTGTACAGACCCTTTAAGTTATTTTTCAAATAAGCCAAAAACATAATATATTCTTTGCATCGTTCCATGGGTAGTTTACAAAGTAATAAGCAATGAACAACGTTACCACATACCAGAAATGAGGTAGCCTGAAGCAGTTGCAATATTTATGTTCACATACGTTGGATCACCCCTATACATATTTAAAACAAAACAAAAACAACACCACGTTATCCTCCTAAACATATGGATGGTTTTCTTTCCTCTGGCTTATTGAGGCAAGGCTTCATGTGGTCCAGGCTGGCCTCAAACTTGCTAGGGCCACCTTGAACTTGAATTCCTGTGCCTGGCTTTCACTCCCCCCTGCTAGGACCACAGGATGCACCAGCGCACCGGACACAGGACGACTTGTTTTGATCAGACCTGTTGCCCATTCATCGAGTGAAGTTTACTCTAAGTCCAAGGCAGCCTCCAGGATCTTCCTAAGGACTAATCCGTTGACTCTTGGCATTTAAACTAGGCTGAACTCTTCTAAGAAACCATCCAACACCAACTCATACTGGGGTTTGCAGAGTCAAAAACAGACTGCCTAAGGATAACCAAGAGCAGCCCATGTTTTTCTGGAGTGCTTATATCTATTCCCAGAAGCGTCCAAATCCATGGGTGCTAACACAGGGTTTGTTTCTGTTTTAAATGAGGAAGCAGTATCTACCAGTTTCAATGCTCTTGGAGGATGCCTAAGGGCCCACTGGCCTATGTGGGGAGTGGGTCACTAGCGATTCTGGACTCTGTTCTAGACCTATCTGAGCATAGTGCTGGCTAAGATAATACTTCTGACTGCACACGCACACACACACACACACAAATTTTTATGCACATATACATATATAATTTTAAAATGTACAAAAATGTAATTTTACAAAAAGACTTGTGTTTTCATGTGAGTTCTTCACATGAGGACTGAAATGCCTTACTTGGGGACTCAGTTAAAGGAAGAAATCATCTCTCCTCCCTCTGATTTTGAGGCGATATTGTCCTATCAATATTCTTCTACTGAGGGTTAGAGGGATTTACCTAGTACCCGAGAATACAGTCAGAGCAGGACAATCTGACCTTGGTGTTGTGACCAGAGTCACAAATCCATATCAATACAATGTATTTCTTGTAAATTTTTCAGTTTCATTGTTTATTATTATTAGTGTATGTATGTTGCACATATGTGTATATGATGTGTTTGAGTGTAGGCACACACATGCTACTGGGTGTGTGTGTAGAGGTCAGAAGACAACTTTCTCGGGTCTCTGATCTTTCATTCCACTTTTATGGGTCCCAGGGGTTAAACTCGGTGTCCAGGCCTAGGCAGGATGGAACCAGCTGAGCAGCTCACTAGCCTAGGATGGGATGCATCTGCCTTTCTCCATCCTTTGTGTAGTTTGTAACTTGCATTACTTTGAAATTAACACAAGATGGAACTGGTAATAGAGAAAATGCAAAAGTTACAAAGGCAAAACTCAACCAAGGAGTGACATCTTCCATATATATATGTATGTATGTGTGTGTGTGTGTGTGTATAAATGTGTGTGTATATATACATATATATACACACATATACATATATTACTTCTCAGAGGACTGATTCTGTTTGCAATCATGTTAAGAAAATAACTGTGGTGGAATTAAAGACATGATTTGTTTAGATTGAGAATACAAACTCTGGTCAAGGTATGAATAGGCTAAAACTGAGTCACTTTGAAAAAAAATCTTCCTAATAAAAATGAAAATGTATCAGCCAGTAAATCCTGGAGGGCCAGTTTCACACTTATGGAAGGGACGGTATCCCTGTAGTCAGATAGTGTTGGTCAAATCACCTGGTTAAACTGTCTCATATCCCACAGGGCAAAGAGCCACTTCACATCTGTACTCGCTACCTACCAACTCCCCACAGTAAGGTGACCTAAGCCTTCCTGAGTAACTCCATCAGTTTGCACACTTTCTGCAACCATAACTGCATTCAATGTTTACAGCATCTTTACAGCATCTTTACGGCTACCTTAGGCTATTGCATATACTAAATCATCAAATATTTACAAGTGTTGGATTTAATTCCTTTAGCATCTGTAAGTCCCATTTCAGTTCTCTGATGGCAAACAATGGGTCCCACACAACTCTGAAGACAAGTCTTAAGCAGTGATTACTCCAGCTGACTGTCCTAGCTCAATGAGGACACTGTTTTGCTCACAACTGTTTGTAATAACGTGGTTTTGCTCAACTAATCACATTCTCCTTGTCTGAGCTGGCAGTTGCAGTACAAAAGCAAACTGGCCCTCAACATTTGTGCTCAAATCTAAAATCCTTTTAATGTAATTGGCTGAAGTACAACTGAATATAAGCACTTTAATAAGACATACATCAGAGATAATCAATATGCTTTCTGTTTTAAACAAATGTAAATGAGGCTTTTATTAATAATGAATAGCAATGCATGCATCAAATTAAGTAGCTGGAGAGGAAACAGCTTACCAGAGCGGATCAGTTATAGTGGCCTCATCGAAGAAGAAGAGGTATAAGCCAAAAATCCCAACTAACAAAGAGTGGCACGTGGATACTACCCTGAAACGAGACGAGGCACACACACAAAGATCTCAAAGTCCTTATAATGAACAACTTATTCCTCTACAGAATTCTCCATCCTGAAAGATTCACACCTCGAAGCACTGAACGTTAAACAGGACAGAATGAAATGCAAGAGTACTGCACATCTGGGAGTGACTAACACTGTCATTTAGAGGGGCCAGAGGCATGGCTTGGCACAGAGCACCTACCTTGCATGCAGGAGGCTCTAGGTTCAGTCCCCAGCAACCAAAAATAATCAAATCAGGGGCCAGGGTGGTGCTGCACGCCTTTAATCCCAGCCATCGGAAAGCAGAGGCAGATGGATCTCTGGAGTTAAGACCAGTCTGGTCTCCACAGCAAGTTCTACACCAGCCAGAGATATTGATGAGATGTTGTCTCAAGAAATCAAGTAATAATGATAATGACAGTGACGATGGTAATAAAGTTATTTAGAAACCATAGGGCCACAGCCTTCCTTTCATATGAACAATCTCTATAATCCTGGGAGAATAATTTCTCTAACACAGTTGGTAAGGCCACAACCCTGCACCCTTCAAGTTCTATCAGCAGGTTCTTGCTCTCGGCAGGAATGACTTCCATATCTACGCTCTTTAAATGGTTCCTTCTTATGCCCCTCACTGCTAGTGAGGGAACCTGGGGCCCACTTATGCCATACAAGTGCTCTACAACTGAGCTACACTTCTGGCCCATCTCTGTATTCCCAAAGCAGTCAGAATGGGTCGTGACTTGAAGATGCGTTGTCTAAGAGATTCAGTTATCAGTGTGGAGTCACACGCATCAGCACACTTGTGGTGCATCTTTGAGGAGCAAAAGCAGATACATGCTCATGGGACCCCTTCACCACTATTAGGAAAACACTTCCAAATAGAAAAGTTGAGAGCCACGAATCTGCAGTTTTTACTTAGTTGTCTAGTGTTGTTGTGGGGCTTGGGGGTTTTTTGTTGTTGTTGTTGTTGTTGTTGTTGTTTTGGTTTGTTTGTTTGAGATAGGGTATTGCTATATTCCTCAAGCTGGGCTTGAACTTGTGAGGTTCAAGCAATCTGCTTAAGAATCTGGAGTACAGGTATATGGCACTAGGAACCCCCACGTGCCCCTCTGAGACCTGTGTTTCACCTCTCAGTGTTTGAACTGCAGACGAGCCACCAGGCCTGGTTTTATGGGGTGCTACAGACACAACCCAGGGCTTTATGCATACTAGAGAAACACCCCAAGCTATATACAAACAGAGCTACACCCCCAGAAACTCTTTTTAGGAGATATTGAAGAGAAACAGATCACAAGAGCCAGGTTCTTTTCTTTTACAGCAGAAAAATTAGCTTTGGATGAAAATCCAATCTTTGAGCCTATCTAGTCCATGACCTAGGCCTGCAACCTGACCCTCTGAGACACCTGGCAATCATTCACAATGAGGCTGTTTTTTTAAGCCAGCTTCAAAGTTTTCACATCTTTATTTAAAATTTACAAGTAATGAAGCCACTTTTCATTAAAATGAAGGATGCAGGGATAAACTAGAAACTATTGATGTGAGATACATGTCTATGATATGACCCCCAAGTTTCTTACAGCAAAGGAACTCCATCAACCAATATTACATTTTATGTTAGAAACACTCATTGGACCTTGAACCCAATGAGTCTACTTGATCAGCTAGGTCTCTTAAGTAGATAAACCACCTTATCCCTGACTGTATTTTAAATCCACAAAGAGAATCTCGAGTTTGGCTAGTGACAAAGGACCCGTTGTAAATCAGGGCAGCATTTGGAAGTGTAATTAATCCAACTGATCTGGTTTTCAAGCCTAATGTTTTCAAATCAAGCAAGCACACTTAGAGAACAGCGGGGCAGAAAGAAATGTAAATTCCTTGACATGAAGTCAAACACTGCATCTATTTATTTATTTCTGTCTTGAAATAGGATGTCTCTGTGTAGGCCTGAATGCTCTGGAACAGTAGACCAGGCTGGCCTGGAACTGACACAGATCTGCCTGCCTCTGCCTCCCAAGTGTTGGAATTAAAAGTGTGCGGCACCATCACCTGGCATTCAAACACTTCAGCTAAATCACCACACAGAGGGCTTCCTACAGTTATCCAAAATGCTCTTCTATGAGCGAGGGGACCATGGCCTCTCCTAAAGCCCGACGAGTGGGTAGTAACCATATGTTAAAGCCCCGACTAGTGGGTAGTAACCATATGTTAAAAAAAGTTTCCTTTTCAGCCCCCTCCCAGGGTGGCTTCACCTTGACCCTGGAGGACCTGAGTTCAGTCCCCAGGACAACAATGACAACAGCAGTATGTAAGACTCTACACTCACAGAAGCTGCTGCTAATAAACACTGGAGATTTTTTTTTTTAAATCACACTACTGGAAAAGCAAAAATGCAAATCCCATAGTAGCTAAAAAGAAACACCAAGTGGGAAAAGTCGAATTTTGGTTTGTTTTTTTTTTTTCCAAAAAACGTTGTCTGCAGTTTGAAGCGTGTTTCAAGGCTGGAAGCTGAGTTTTAAGACATGAATTTGTACTTTTTAAGAAATAGCCCAACTTTCCTTTGTACTCTCTATGCTCTAAGTATACGAGCTGCAGCAGGAAGCAGGAGAGAGAGAGGCAAGAAAGCCCCATTAGAACAGTTAAATGAATCTTATAGGAGACCAGATTTCCTCTTCAAAGCAGAATTCAGTTTTACACATTATAATTTCCTGTGCCACAGAACAGAGACAGGTCTGAGCAAAAAGAAAAAACAACAACAAAAAAAAACAAAACAAAAACAAAAAACAAAAAACAGTTTCCAATTTCATTTTCACCTCTGCGTCCACCTCACTGGGTCCTCCCCACATCTGAGGTAGCTGGAGCTACCCCAGACTCTAAAGCTTTTACAACTTCTAACCACATTGAAAGGGAAACCAAAAAGGAGCTCACAATGCACTCAGAAAAAGGGTCTCTCTCCCACTCGTGTTTCCCACCATTCTATCTTCAAATGTTAGAGAAGGTTTGTAAAAATAATGGTGTATGAGCTAGAAATATTGGTAGCTCAGTGGTTAAGAGCAGTGGCTAACTAAGTTCGATGCCCAGCATTCACACGGAGGCCCATGGCCATCTGGAACTCCAGTCTCAGAGGATCCAGCACCCACTTTGGTCCTCGGCAGGTTCCACCAGCCCAGCACACAGTGCACAGCCACATGTGCAAGCCACACACCCACAACACGTAAGAGAAATGTGTTTGCTGCTGCTGTGAGGTTTTCAGAGAGGAAAACAGAACTTCCTACAGTCAGCTAGCATCTACTCCATTTCCCCAAACTTAACTGGAAATAATAATTTTTAAAAGTCCCTAATGTTCTTACTTTACGTGTATGCATGTTGTGCCCATGGAGGCCAGAGGAAGCCATCAGATCCTTGGGGCTGGAGTTACAGAGGCAGTAAGCTGATGTGGGTACTAGGAACTGAACTCAGATCTTGTGAAAGAGCAGCCACCATTCTTAACCACTCAGTCGCCTCTGCAGCTACGCCAGCCCCTCTGGCCCTCCCCAACATCTTCTGATGCAAAAATCCTTAAGACTTTCCTTTGTATGACATCTCATTTTCTATTCCTAAGATCAAAGAAAAGTTTTGACCTTGAACTTTTTTAAGAGCCTAAATGATGACTTTCTTTTTAAGCTCGTAAGGCTATTTTTTAAGTCGATTTATTACGTTTTCATGGCTTTACCTTGAGTTCCATTCAATCTTCTTGTCGATGCTAAGACTGTTATAACCTGAAGAAACTCTTGCTGAAAACCAGTAACTGACAAAATGGAAAAGAATCTGGAAAACAACAAAGCTGCTGCAAACAGTGCAGATGACCGCCTTGGTGCTCGCCTCCATAGCCCCACTGCCGACGGCCGCCTTGGTACTCGCCTCCATAGTCCTTCAGCCTGGGAGAGAGAGCACCGCACTAAGTCACCTTCACACAGCCAGCCTACAGCCGTTTTGAAATTTTTAACAAGCAAACGTTTATTTCACTAAGTTTAATAAAAGTACAAGAATATAATAAACGTTTAATGTAAGGAAAATAAACCAAGAGTCCTTTAAGTCTCCTGTTTCTTCACAGTTGCTTGGGTTGCGTCATACATTTGTCACTGAAAACAAAAATACTTTAAATGTACTTTTTTTTTAAGTTCCTAAAAGGCACTCTAGTGCCTCACAGATCATCTCTGTATCATAAAAAAAAAAAAAACCATCTTAACATCATGACTCAAACTTATCTTAGGAATTTAACACTAAGAGGAAATTTCAATTGCTACAATTTCAATTACTCATTTGACAGTATTGTTTTAATTATATATAGATAAATTACCTGTTTCTCTTTGACTCAGTTTTCTCATCTATAAATTGAAAGAGTTGGTCGGATAATGTCTAAGAATCATTTAAGCCAAAGTCATAGACCATTGCCTGCAATAACAAACACAAAATAAATTACAAAGTTAAAAATTGATTGTACTGTGAGACACAACACTGAATACAAAGGTTAAACTTTAGGAAGTAAGTGATGTAAAAGGAACCATCCAGGCTGAAAAATAGCTCAGCAGATAAAAGACCTTGCGACCCTGCAGGGAACTAGAATTTAGATCCCAGCACCCACAGCGAGTGACTTACAACCTTCTGTAAGTCAGAAGGGAATCCATTTCAGGCCCATGGTATCCAACACCCTTTTCTGACCTCTATGGGGACTGCACTCATGTCTGCACAATGATACGCATACACACAATTAACTATTAAATAAACCTGCAGGGCAGTGGTAGCTCATGCCTTAAGGCAGAGACAGGTGGCTATATGTGGCTTTGAGCCAGTCTGGTCTATAGAGCGAGTTCCAGAACAGCCAGGGCTAACAGAGAAACTTTGCCTCAAAAATAAATAAATAGAGATAGATAGATAGATAGATAGATAGATAGATAGATAGATAGATAGATAGATAGATAATAGATCTTTAACTATCTGTGGCTTTGAGCCAGTCTGGTCTATAGAGCGAGTTCCAGAACAGCCAGGGCTAACAGAGAAACTTTGCCTCAAAAATAAGTAAATAAATAAATAAATAAATAATAGATCTTTACAAAACAAAAGCCATATTACTGTAACTATAAGTTTGTGATAATGTTAATATTTTTCCTTAGACCAAAAACACTCCACAGCTTTTTATCTCATTTTTAAAACTGTATTATTTACTTTAAAAAATAAAATAAAGCAAAGGCGCGTTGGAACAGTTAATGGAAAGAGCAGTAATGCCCACATACATGTATACACATACATGTACACACATACATGTACACACATACATGTACACACATACATGTACACACACACTCAAAGTATGCTTTTTATATTGTTGAGCTGAACTTTTATTTGGCTCCTAAAAAAGTCTTAGGGCCAGGCATGGTAGCAGATGCTTTTTATCCCAGCAGGTGGGAAGCAGATATCAATGATTTGAGGCTAACCTGGTCTACAAAGTGAGCTGGAAGATAGAACAACAGAGAGACCCTGTCTCAAAAAGAGAAAGAAAAAAAAAATCTTAAGTATGTTCAGACCAAAAAGAGCCAAAGCGTTTGCTCATATCCAGCAGCCGAGCGTCTCTGAGAGGCCGGTCAGGTGAGAGGGAGGGAAATGAATCAACACACGTGTTCAAGCTCCCGATGTGAAGAAAGGAAGTCACCTCCTGAAGCCAACTCACCAGAGAGAACAACAGGTCATTGCCTAAGCGGTAGCATTGAGCCCACTTCATCCCCTGCCAACCAGGACATCATCTGAATCAGTCTCCCACAGTGTTCCTTCAGAATATAGACAGCACTATGTCTATAGTGAGTTCTCGTCTCCCTCCCTCCCCTTCCTGGCTCTCTGCCCCCACCCCTTGGTGTAAGCTTGGTAAAATTATTGATGTTGCCATTTTTCTCTGTACGACTCCACTAACTTTATTGCATACTTACTTTTTATATTTCTTTTAGTTCAATGTGTGTACTGGACATTAAAAAATCAATTTGTGGCCTTTTAGTCTAGGTTTACCATTAATCACATAATACAGGAAAGTAGGCTTGGTACATCAACTAAATGTGTTATGACAGAACTATGTGCCACCTTTCCTAGAGGTAAAACAAGTGCAAACCTGGAAGCCAGGAGATAACTAGCTAGAGAGAATGGAGTCTACACCCAACAGTGAGCATGGTTTGCCTGAAGGCTTGGGATGCTCGCCACTGGCCCTGGGCACGGGCTGCTGGCACTTTTGTTAAAATTCAGTGTATACACAGGCATTTCTTGACTGCTTCCTAAAAGTTGTCATAAAACTTATTGCACATTACCAAGTTTGTGAATTACTAACTAACTAATACCCTAAAGAAACCACTAGCAATTCACCATTAAGAAATGCATTTCGGGGCCAGGAGTGGTAGTGCATGCTTTTACTCCCAGCAGTTGTGCCACTAGGGAGGCAGAGACAAGTCGATTGCTGTGAATTCACACAGACAGACAGACAGACAGACAGACAGACACGGCCAGCCTGGTCTACGGGGGAAAAATGTCTAAAAAGAAAAAAGAAGGGGGCTGGTGAGATGGCTCAGTGGTTAAGAGCACCGACTGCTCTTCCAAAGGTCCTGAGTTCAAATCCCAGCAACCACATGGTGGCTCACAACCATCTTTAATGAGATCTGACTCCTTCTTCTGGAGTAGTCTGAAGACAGCAACAGTGTACTTACATATAATAATAAATAAATAAATCTTAAAAAAAAGAAAAAAGAAGAAAAAGTTAAAAAAAAAAAAAGAAAAGAAAAAATAAAGACAGTATCATATGGGCCCAAAAGGTGACTCAGTAAGTAAAAGGCACTTGTCACCAAACCTGACACCCGAGTTCCAACCCCAGGATCCACGGGTGGATCCAGGACATCAATTCCTGCAAATCGTCCTCTAACCTCCACATGTATGTCTTAACACATATACAAGGACACACATACACACATCACACACATAACACATACACACACCTACATATACATGCACACATCATGCAAACACACATACATTAAATAGATACAGATTTTTTTAAAAAAAATTTTTAAATATATATATTACTTCCCCCGAGTCCTAGTTTTCATGAATGAATTGTTATGGTGGACAAATATTTTATTTTTTTTTTTTAAAGATTTCTTGCCGGGTGTGGTGGCACACGCCTTTAATCCCAGCACTCGGGAGGCAGAGGCAGGTAGATTTCTGAGTTCAAGGCCAGCCTGATCTACAAAGTGAGTTCCAGGACAGCCAGGGCTATACAGAGAAACCCTGTCTCGGGGGGAAAAAAATGTGTATTAGTGTTTTGCCTGCACGTATGCATGTATGTAAACCCAGTGCACAGCTGGTGCAGGCAGAGGCCAGAAGAGGGAATCACATTCACTGGAACTAGAGTTACAGATGGTGCGAGTCTAATCTAAGCACATGGGTGCTTAGATTCGAACCCAGGTCCTCTGAAAGGATGGTAAGTGCTTTTAACTGCTGAGTCATCTCTCCAACCCCCAATACTTTATACTTTCAACAGATTTACTGTCTGTTTTCTTGGGGTATATATGATGAGAGGATTTCTCTGCCAAGGGAGGGGGCTCCATTTATAACTAAACAAAGAATACCATATATTCGAGCTGTGGCTTCTACTAAGGGCTCAACAGACAGAAGCTAATTAAATTGCTCTATCTCAGATCTGCTTCTGAATAAGCAGCTGCTTGCTTAATTGGTCATGTCAAATAAAGACCTCATCTGGAGATTACTTAAATGTCCTCCAGAAAGCTAAGGCCTCTTGGTAGCAGCAGTTGCCCATGCCCGTCCACTTCAGGTGCCAATCAGAAGATGGAAGGGTAACAATGGACAGAGAAAATGACGTCTAATATTAGCCTAGACAGAGGGCCTTTACGGACTTGGCAATCACTAAGCACTGGAAATCACAGTGAGAGTGGAGAAGCATTAAGCCTCATTCATGTTCCTCTACGTGTGGCCAGCAGCTGGCAGGAGGCGAGGAAGCTGGCCTAGTGGGAGTTGGCCTAGAAAAGAGCGGCTGAAACAGACGGGGAAAGTGTACGAGACTGTTGAGAAATGAAGTCTACCATACAATCAATCAGCTGTCTTGATCCACAAGAATTGTAGACACTAGAGGAACTTCCATTATCTGCTGAGTACAATTCTGCTTGCTTGTCCTTTCCCCGAGAGATGGTCTTAGGTCACAAACGAGCTTAGCCCTCTCTTTCCCCTCACTAGAGATCCCTTCTCCTGTAGGAGGACACCCATTCTCATCTCTGGATGCATGGTCCTGGAAATGGCAAAAAGCCGTTCACATCGTCACCTCAGAACTGTCAATACAGCCAACATTTGTCACTGTCAGCTGTATACCAGGCTTTGTGTGTGTGTGTGTGTGTGTGTGTGTGTGTGTGTGTGTGTGTGTATGTGTGTGTGTATGTGTGTGTGTGTGTGTGTGTGTGTGTGTGTGTGTGTGTGTGTGTGTGTGTGTGTAGAGCGCTAAATGGGAGAAGCCACCTTGTGAGCCAGCAGGAAGGCAAGGATTCAGGGTGTACCATGATGTTCCTTCCTCACTAGCAAAGAATACCCAGCAGACGTACTGGTGAGGAGCTATCTAGTGGTAGCCAATGACTTGAATCAGAGGGTAATGAGGGAAGAAAACATTCTCTTTGGGTGCAGAGGTCGGAGTCATTCCTCAGGAGCCGTCTTCTCTGTTTTCTTCTTGAGACATAATGTCTCATTGGTCTGGACCTAGCTCAAAATAAGCTACACTAGAGAGTCAGTGAGCCTCCATCCATCTGCCTGACTCTTACCTTCCTAGAACTGACATTCTTTTCTTTAAACATGGTTCTGAGAATCAAACTTAGGTCCTTATGTTTGTCTGGTTAGCACTTTATTGAAATACCAACTAGATGCTTTGAGGCAGAAGAAGCTCAAACAACTCAGTTCCCCTGAGAGTGTTTAGAACCAACTCCTCACCCACTAGCACAGCCCAGACCCTCATTTCCCCCCACTCATTATTCCCTTGTAAGTACAGGGATTTCTGGGGGAATGTATTTGAATCACTCAGACATGCAAGTAAGAAACACTGCCTCGATGTGTAGTGTAGGGGCCCGGGATAGGGCTGTGTGTGTGTCTTTAAGAGCAACAGGGCAGAAAGAAGCTGAGAACAATGCCCCACTCATGCTTAGCATTCCTTCTCCATCCTAGCAAGCTCCCTTCCCCATTTTCCACATTTATTTCAATACACAGGGCAGCCAATCTCCAGTTGTCCCCCTCTTCTGATAGAAACGATTCTCATTTCACCTAGAGGGCTACCAGGCAAACTCTTAGCTTGGCAATGTTTGCTGCCTCGTTGTATGGAGCCTCCTCTCTGCATACTAGACTCTGCCTGGCTCTGCATCCTCACGCCTAACACAGCTCTGGTTATGTGCAGCTCTGGTACTCACCCCGCTCCCCCATCCCCGCAGTGTACCAGTGCACCAGGGCTGGATGGTCCCCTACAGGATCACACAGGTCCCACAGCTCTGTGTCCCAAGATGAGCTGAGCCTAAAGCAGCCCTTCCTCCAAGCCAAGCCTTCACAACCCAGTGAACAGCACTATCTCACTTTCCTCTTCCCATCCCCCAACCTACATCAGCTCAGCCATCACTGATGCCCTCCCGTGTCACCCCCACAAAGTGGCAGCTCTTAAAAGACTGGAGGATGTCAAATAAAAGGCAAACTTGAGTCCTGCAAAGTTCCAAACATTTCTCGTGATGGATTTGTGACTGAAAAAAATGTGACTGGCTAGCAAAACTTGGCGAATCCTAAGCTAGTTAATGGGTCATACAAAGAACTGGATCTCTCTCCTGGCTGATACATTTGACTACAAATCACAAAGGAAAAAAAAAAATTCTGACAGGGTAAACTTAAGAAACACACACATTGAGACAGAGAGAGATAGAGACAGAGAGACAGACAGACACAGAGAGTGCCCTAACGGTGTAACAGTGAGAGATAACCATATAATAAATAAATCATGCACAAGGAAACGAACCTCAAACTCACTTAAAATCAGGCTAGGAAAAGTATACCTTTCTGTCAAAAGTATGAGTACCCGTTTACCCAGAATTAATCACATATTAAAGAACTGTTAAGTCTGTCTAACTAACGCAGTGGGCTTAGAAATAAATTACACCATGAAGAGCTGATGGACTCTGCAAGGAGATTTCTTAAAAAGGACTCAATAGGCTAGAGGTCTCGCCTGACATGAGCGAAGAAGTCCTGGTTTCTAACCTAGCACCATATAAACCAGGGGTGGTGACGGATGCCTGTGACCCCAGAACATTTGGTATCACTTTAGTCTCAGCTACTTAACTTGCCTTAACTGAACCTTGGTTCCCCCAACAGCAAACCCAACGAGGCTCTCACGGGAAGATCAGTCTGCTCCTTAGGGTGCTAAGAACAACACTGAGCATAAGGGTCCCAATCAGTAGCTTCTCCTTCCACCATCGCCCACCAGCCTACAGGGAGGGAAATCCAGGGCCCTGGGGCTGCTTCAGCCGAAAGAGATGAGGGGCCCTACCAAGCATACCTGGCCCCTAACTCATCCCCGTTTTCACCAGCCAATGCTAAAACTGTTGAGGGTTTATGGCCTTCCGCACGTATAGTTCACTCTCTGTTTCACGCTATGGTTCAGAATATGAGCTCTGGCATCCTGCTCCAGATGCCACACCGGATGCCGTCACATTGTCCCCACCATTATGAACTGCGACCCTCTGGAACAATAAAGCTGAAATTAATTCTTTCTACTATAAGTTGCCTTGGGCACGGTGTTCCATCACAACACAAATAGTGATTAAAATTGCCATAATCGTACAACAGAAGAGACTGAAATTGGTGAGCGTGGAATGAGAGAAAGACCCAAGTAGTCCCCTCTACCCTGCCCGGCCCCAGCACCACGCTGCCCTGGCTGACTACTCTTCTCAGGTTTCACAGCAGAATTTCCAAACCTTCAGCCATCCACTCCCATTACAACAATTAACCCCAGCCTCCTACACAAAAATAAAAACCAGACAATCTTCAGCATCCTGCTGCCAAGCACAGAAGACACTTGCATCATCGACCTTATCTGGCCATCTATCTGAAGCCTGCCTCTTTCACCAGAGCACTTGGGAGCCATCCTTTTGAACCTCCTTGGGAATCTGATACTGATTTTGCTCCTCTTCAATGGACCACCTTAGCTTTTCTCTCTCTCTTTTTCTTTAATTACATTTTAATTTATTTTATTTGGTGTGTTCATATGCATGTGGCACAGGAGTAGAGATCAGAGGACAATTTGCAGACAAATCGTTTCTCTCCTCCCACCCTGTGGAAATCTGATAGGTCTGAGGGCTTGGTAGCAAGTGCCTTTATCTACCAAGCTGTCTTGCTGGCCCCTAAATCAGCTCAAATCCCCAGTAAAAACAAATGCCAACAGACCCACAGCCCCTTCATGAAGTCTGTGATGGTTAATAGTCAACCCAACGGGGTCTAGAATCACTTAGGCGCTAAATCTCAGGACATATCTGAGGGAACTTATAGCCAGGGTTAATTAAGGTGAATTTGTGCAAGATAGTCTTCAATGGGTGGAGTTCTTGCCCTCCAGGTACCTCTCCTATGGTCTAGCGGCAGAATAGGCAGTGTCTTTAATCGTGCCCATCTCTAACACATTATCTTTGCCTGCCTGGTCTGCAGCTTCAAACTCCCTCCTCTCTATACTGCAGGGCACACTTCCCCTTTTCTCTACTTCCTGACTACAGTGCAGTGTAACCAGCTGCTTTGTGGTCATGGTGGATTATACTCTCAAGCTGTGGGCCAGAATACACTCTTCTCTGCAGTTGCTTTGGCTGGGTATTTTGACAGAGCAGGGAGATGTGTAATCGCTACAACTGCGGTGCCTTTTCTCACAACTACATCTCTTGTTTCCACTTTTCTCACAATTGCATTCTCTTGCTCTATCCACTGTTTGGATAAGCAAATAGATCCAGACAATGCTGGCAATGCATCAACCTCCAGCACTCTGTGAGTTCGAAGTCAGCCCTGTCTACAGAGTCAGTTCCAGGACAACCAGGACATACAGAGAAACCCTGTCTCAAAAAAATAAAATAAAATAAAACAAACAAACAAAAAACAAAACAACAATAAGCTCTAGAAAGGCGTGTCCATTCTTCTGTCCATAAACACCTATCATCATTTACCGTGTCACTTTTCACCACTCCATTCTTATCCTTGCTGTTCTCTCTGCAGCACTAAGCCATTTCTAGTGGCCAGCTCAGCACTGCCTCCTGCAAGCACTCCTGACCTCCCAGCAACAGACTTTCTGACTGCTCCTCCTTTAAACTCTGTGCTTCTCTGCTCAACCATTAAATAAGAGAATCCTCTAAGCCACTCAGCCTCCTTCCGTCTAACTTGCCTCCTAGGTGAATCCACAAATACAGCTACCTGTAGCTTTAGCCACCATTTAGATGGAAAAAAACTAAAATCTAAAATCTCCATTCCCCAGAGCTCCTGAGGTCTAAGGTAGCTAGCTGCATAGGGGTCTTGAGGCCATCTCAAACCGGCTCAGGCCTGACCTCTAAAGATCATCTCATTGTCACGGCCTTCTACTACGCTATCATATCCTGTCTACTTAAAGTCCTATAGATTTCGCTCCTTAAATAGCTTTCAGAAGATCTATTTTCCTCTAGCTATCTCATCACTTTCCTGGCCAACCCCACACTCACTCCTTACTGTGAAGGACTGAAGGGCTCAGGGGACTCTTTTGTGAGATCATCTCCAATCATGGCACCTCCAAGCCCATCCTCCCAGTCCTCATTTGCAATGCTCCCCTAAGGAAGGCTTTGCCTCATCTCCAGGCTCACCTGGCCCTTCCCCCCACGTGCTGCATCTAGCTATATAGCCTTGCTGTGTAATTAAAGGTGCAGGGTTCCTTCCTCCCTCCACAAGGCCTTCGTACATCCTATTCTCTCACTCCCAACCTAACTCCAGCCTCACTTTCTCATATCTAAGGTATGTTCTCCCATAAACACATGTGTTCAAAGCCTACTAGCAAAAGAATGCTCACAGGCATTCATATTCTACCTGCTCACTTTATTGTTTGATATTTTTAATTACTCTTTGAGAATTTCATGCTCATATACATATCTCTCTCATAGTCACCTCTTCTCCCACCCAGACCTATTCCTAGATCTTCCCATCTATAGACATCCCATTCCTAACTTCAGGGTTTGTTTACCCACGGGGTGAATTGTACAGCCCACATACTGATCAACCCAACAAAGTCCTACCAAAACCCACAACCCTGAAGAACTCTTTCCTCTCAGGGGCTGCTCTCCTATCCGTGCTGGAAGACTTTCCTATTGTGATAAGTGATCTCTATACTTCAAGAACATCATCATTTCCCTTCTGAGTTCTAAGTTGACAATGTAGCTTCTACCGCACCCAAAAGCAGAGTGCCAATATAGATGAGTTAATACTACAACAATCTTCTGCCATCTTTAATTCCCTCCATTCAATATATGACCTGCATTCCCAAAATTCAGGGTTTGTTTTGTTTTGTTTTTCGAGACAGGGTTTCTCTATATAGCCCTGGCTGCCCTGGAACTCACTTTGTAGACCAGGCTGGTCTCAAATTCAGAAATCTGCCTGCCTCTGCCTCCCGAGTGCTGGGATTAAAGGTGTGTGCCACCATGCCCAGCATTCCCAAGTTTCATGTACACATATAACAATCTGCACTATGTTTTCAAAGTCTGATAACTGCAGTTATTAACATTCTTCTCATGGGCCTAACATATAGGACTTAAACCCAGACACTATTGCATATGCCAGCAAGACTTTGCTGAAGGGAACCTGTTAAAGCTGTCTCGTATGAGGCTATGCCAGTGCCTGGCAAATACAGAAATGGATGCTCATAGTCATCATCTATTGGATGGAACACAGAGCCCCCAGTGGAGGAGCTAGAGAAAGTACCCAAGGAGCTGAAGGGGTCTGCAACCCTATAGGTGAAACAACAATATGAACTAACCAGTGCCCCCGGAGCTCGTGTCTCTAGCTGCATATGTAGCAGAAGATGGCCTAGTCGGCCATCATTGGAAAGAGAGGCCCCTTGGTATTGCAAACTTTATGTGCCCCAGTACAGGGGAATGCCAGGGCCAAGAAGTGGGAGTGGGTGGGTAGGGGAGCAGGGCGGAGGGAGGGTATAGGGAACTTTCAGGATAGCATTTGAAATGTATATAAAGAAAATAGCTAATAAATAAATAAAAATACACAATTAAAAAAACATATAGGACTTAAATCTCTTCCATGAAAACTGTAAGTCATGAATAAGTAAATGAACAGTAATGAGCTACTTAGCAAGCCCAAGAAACAAACTAAAAACCTATTAAAATCTGAGTAGGGGCTAGATTCATCACAAGATCTGTCTAAATGCTGACACAAAGTCCACAACTGGTCACAGGTTTTAAAATGTCTACGTGAAGAATAACCAACACTTTCAACTTTTCATTCATGTAGAACTGGCAAACAACTAGGCAAATGTACACAAACATGTCAGCTAAGTACAGTGACAGTTTTGGTTTTATTTTTAACTTTTATGTGGTACTTGGGATTGAACATATCCCAAAATATTCGTATTTTGGGGCCTCATCTATGCAAAACAACCTATCTACCACCGAGCTATACCTCCAACTCTCTTCTTTTTTTAAAGGACAGAATCTTAAGTTGCTTATGTTGGCCTTGAACTCATTCTGTATGTGCTGGCTTCAGCCTCCCAAGTACCTAGGAATATTTATGTGTACCACCAGCCCTACCTTGTTTTATCATTTTATGTTTAGTAGGTGTTTTGACAGTAAGTAGTCTGTATATCACATGCATGCCTGGTACCTAAGGAAGCCATGAGAGGGTTCAAATCCCCTAGAAAGGGTTTGCTAAGAACAGTTGTGAGCCAGCATGTAGGTGCTAGGAATCCAACCTGGGTCTTTTGGTAGAGCAGCAAGTGTTCTTAACAGCTAAGGGGCTTCTCCGACTCCCTGTTTTATTACTGTTAAATTATGCCTTGACCGTTAGATGAAAATTCATCAGGTATGTCTATGTTTTCTCTTCTGAGCAAAGTTTAAGAACCATCAGCATCCCTGCTAAAGTCTTCTGCAGGGCCTACAATCAACAGGCAAGCCATACAGATACACAGATCCTCTAACAGCCGCCTGCTCTGTGTGTGTGTGTGTGTGTGTGTGTGTGTGTGTGTGTGTGTGTGTGTGTGTACGTACACGCATGCATACATTCAAAGAATGGAGCACAGGACCTTGCACATACTGAGTGACCATTAAGCTACACCCTGGGCCTTTTTTTTTCCTAAGGCAGAATCTCACTAAATAGGCCTGGTCACTATGTAGACATCTGCCAAAGTGTGTATCACCAAACCTAGCAATGGCACTTTTTAACCAGAAGTAACTGAAGAGAAAAATGCCCAACAAGGAAAAGCTGAGAAACCCTAAGTTGACTCACTTATCTGAAACATGTGATCTCACTTAAGGTTTAACAAGGAAACCTCATTACTGCTGAAAAAACTCTCATCCCTGCAGATTCAAACACTACACATTTGCCCTCCATTCCCCCAGCCAGTAACTGACCTGCCCAGCAGGAGTGAAGGCATTCTAAAGAGACACGCGCTCTGCTCTTTGGCTCAGACTGCTGATATTAGTATTTCCTTGTCTGCTGAAAGAAAATGGAGGACAGGGGCTGGTGAGATGGCTCAGTGGGTAAGAGCACCCGACTGCTCTTCCGAAGGTCCAGAGTTCGAATCCCAGCAACCACATGGTGGCTCACAACCATCCGTAACAAGATCTGACTCCCTCTTCTGGTGTGTCTGAATACAGCTACAGTGTACTTACATATAATAATAAAATAAATAAAATTAAAAAAAAAAAAAAAAAAAAAGAAAATGGAGGACAACCTGGGGATGTCCAGAGGAGGAACCAGCCTCCAGGAGAAAGAGTTACAACTTGTCAGATGAGAAAAATGTCCTGCTTCGACAATGCTGGGCAGGAGACCACACCTGTGCCCTTCTCTGGCTACTTAAGCACCACTCTCACATCAGGACCTCCTGGAGATGGACCAGGGAAGTCACTGCATCTCTTCCTCCCCCCTCTCAGTGTGGTCACTTTGTTCTGCCTGCCACCATGACTGTGGCTCCTTTAGTTGGCTCATTGAGGATAGGGAAGCAAACCTGGCATGCTGGAGCACAGACTGCCACCCCCTGAGTCTGGTAACAATCTTCCAACCTTTCTGTCCCCATCGGCGTGTAACAGAATTTAAGTTAAAGAAAGATTCTTCAATTCTGCCTGCCACAGACCCTGGCAACTGGCAGTTGTGTTAGTAATAACAAAACATAGCATGCCCTCACGATTCTATGTAAGTTGGGCACAGGAGGCCAGGACAGGAGGGAAGCTAAATCTAGTCCCTAATGGAAGCTCTGTCACAGCTCTAGGTGGCCCCACCCTATCCACAGGTCAGAGAGAACTCTTGACAATTCCTAACTCTACTGAAAATCTCTTTAATCAAAGATGTTTACCTTATCTGACATAATCCAGTCTCTTTGTTGCTATCTTAAAGACCTTCTAGGATTCTTCCTGCCATCTCTGCTCAGGGCAGTTTCTGTGGCCATCTCTGTTGTATTTATTTACTCATTTGCTGGGAGGGTGTGAAAGGGACTTAGAAACAAACTATCAACTCAAGGCAAAGCCTGAATTCCTTGCCACCCTCCTGCCTCTGCCACCCAAGTGCTAAAATTTCAAGGATGAGCCACCACACCCAACTTGAGGTCTCCCTGTAGTTTATTATAATAGGAAAAGCTTTCTGATAAAGATTTTCTCCAAGAGCGAGTCCCTGCCCAAGTTGTCTGCCATGGCGAGTGTGGGGTTCCACCATGTCCTTAGCTTCTCCTCAAGAAGCCCTGCTCCCTCACCAGGTTTCCTTTCCATTTCAAGGGTTATTAATTGGGATTTTTAAAAAAAACAGTTCTTATTACTTTCTTTGACTGCATCAAAACACTTTATATGCTTTAGTTTGGGGTGTTCTGTCATTGTTGGGGTCTTTCCTGCTGGGCAAACACTCCTTAGGAGATCTCCAGCCTTCTTTGTACTTTGTTTTGAGACAGGCTCTAAGCTACCCGATGGCCTTGAACTTTCCATCTCCTGGCCTTCCCAAGCATGTTCCAGCTTTTATCTTTTTTGTTTGTTTGTTTTGGTTTTTTTGTGTTTTGTTTTGTTTTTTCAAGACAGGGTTTCTCTGTATAGCCCTGGCTGTCCTGGAACTCACTTTGTAGACCAGGCTGGCCTCGAACTCAGAAATCTGCCTGCCTCTGCCTCTCAAGTGCTGGGAGCAAAGGTGTGCACCACCACCACCCAGCCCAGCTTTTATCTTTTTTTTTTTTAAAGATTTATTTATTTATTATATGTAAGTACACTGTAGCTGTCTTCGGACACTCCAGAAGAGGGCATCAGATCTTGTTATAGATGGTTGTGAGCCACCATGTGGTTGCTGTGATTTGAACTCCAGACCTTCGGAAGAGCAGTCAGGTGCTCTTACCCACTGAGCCATCTCACCAGCCCCCAGCTTTTATCTTAATGATAAATGAAATCTAACGTTCCTGTGTCGCACAACACCCTTATCTTCTGGCATATTTGGTGTGTTCTTCCTGCTTCATTCTTTGCAGCTGGCCCTTATGCCCAGTCTTTGCAGGAATGCCCAATGAGAACTGTGGTCCCCACCAGTTAAGGACCTCCTCACTGGCTCCCCCTACCCCATGCTCCAGCCCACTGAGTTCTACCCCCAGGAAATCCAGTTGGGTTTCTAGGGCCCAGAGGCTCAGAGTCCACGTGGGATTTACAGCAGAGAAGTGGTTTCCTCTCACCTCACCCTACTTAGAACTTTTCTTTTTATAAGGAAGCTTTTGTTCTTCTAAACATCTGAGTTCTGACTACAGCTGCTGTTTTTTTTTTCTTTTTCTTTTTTCCTACTTGAATTTATTCATACTTTCTTTTTAAAATAAAATAAATAAATGAATAAATAAAATGGAAGAGGTTAGGGGTGGCCAGGGAAATAACTCAAACACTGAACAGGAAGCAAGACTCCAAAACTGAGTCTCCTTGTAACCTCAGCCTCAGTCCTCACACACACACACACACAGACACACACATACACACAGACACACACACACACACACACACACACACACACACCGGTTTTCTTTTCAACAAGACAGTCAGATCAGCACAGCAGCAGAGGTACCTCAGGTCGGCCGGCACTCAGAAGGTGAACACTGGGAAAGTCTAAAAACAGGAGCTGAGAAGAAGGGGGAGGGATGAAGGAGAGCCTAGGCTTTGGAGGGCAGAGTCCGGCCACAGGAGACTAGACTAGAGTCAAGCTCAACAGGGTCTTCGTTCCCCGCTGATTCCGCCAAGCCCGTTCCCTTGGCTGTGGTTTCGCTGGATAGTAGGTAGGGACAGTGGGAATCTTGTTCATCCATTCATGCGCGTCACTAATTAGATGACGAGGCATTTGGCTACCTTAAGAGAGTCATAGTTACTCCCGCCATTTACCTGCACTTCATTGAATTTCTTTACTTTGACTTTCAGAGCACTGGGCAGAAATCAAGCCAGGATGGGGGCTCCTCTCCTGACTACTGCGGCCCACACTCCCTGGACCCCAGAACACCCCATGGTTTACTCAGAAGTCCACTCCCCTACTCCTGAAGCCTCACAGGCCCAACTCCAAGTCCTCCAGTGCCTCTGCAGACAGCTCCGCTGGGCCAGCTTCTCCAGCTGGTCTCTGCTGGGCTGGCTGACCTCCCCGGCCAGGATGCCTTGCTGCAGCTCCTCCACCCGTCGCAGCTTCTTCCTTAGTTCCGGATCTTCTTGGCTTTCTCTGCGGTGGCAACAGAGTTGGATGGATCAGAGGCAGCTAGAGGTGTGGCCTGGGGGCCCTGGAGAGCGTAGGGCGCCTGGGCTGTCTCCCAGAGACACCTCATCAAGAGTCCTGCTCAAGGCCTCTGTGTCTTTCTCTTGCTGCTGCCTCCCTCCTCTTCTCCTTCTGCTTCAGGTTGCATTTGGCTGTCTTGGAGAGGCCTGCTTCACCACCTTCAGGTCTGGATGGGACCGGTGTGGTGGCCTCAGGGCTCAGCCCTGGGGGAAGTTCTGGTTTACTCTTGAAAAACTTCACATACTTGTTTTCATAGACTGGGACCTCCTCTTGGGGCACGTATCCTTCTTTGACCCTCCGCTGCTTGCACCAAGTCCCATCAGGTCTCTGTGTTGAGACAATGTATTTGCCTGTCCCGGTGGCTTCAGGAGTGCTGGGGGTTTCCATGATGGAGTTGGACGCAGCCCTGGGGATTCAGCAGTAACGTCTTGGCCTACTGCTCCGTAGTGTATCCTCCCAGGTCCCAGCTGCTGAATTTTGGATAAACCAGAACACCCCGGGTTGGGGGTGGGTCACAGTAATTGGGAAATCACACTACTAACTACAGTTTCTGGCACAAATCAAAAGTACAGGTTTAAAGGCTGGTACCGTTTGAAAGCTAGTCTTTAATAAAATTAATTTCCAATGCAATACTAGCCTTGGGAGTCTGCGCTGTAAGGGCCCTGCGGCTGAGGGACCAGGTGGCAAAGCATCGGCTGGGAAGGCTGGAGGCCAGGAAGGCTTCCTTCCCAGCTTCTGATATGCTTATTTTCAAATCAGTGCCCTTCCTTTCCCAGAGAGAGATCCCAGCAGGAGCTGTTTGGCTTAGAACATCTTCTGGCCTTCTGCCAACACCATGAAATCAAGGAAAAACTGGACAACACACAATTTTTCCCGAATAATTTCTCCTCTATTTTAAGGGAGGAGAGGGGAGAGACAGAACGGGAGACCTGCCAAGCTTCCCAGGAAGTCAAAACGTACAGGGTAGGCGATTCTTCTCACCTCGCAACCAGGAAAGAGTCCACTGGCCACGGGCACGTCCTTGGCCTGCTGAGGAGTGGCTGAGGCAAGGCTCGACCTCCCACCTTCTGCTTTCCTTCTCCTTCCTGCCCCCTCAGGAGGGTATTACCTCGGGTGAGAGAAGCTGAAGGGTCAACGGATGGGTTTGGAAGACTTATTCCATTTAGCAAGTGAGAACTAGACTGGTTAAAAATAATACATCCTGGGCAGACCAGGCATAGGTGCACACCTTTCACCTTTAAGCCCAGTGTACTTTAATTCCAGGGAGGCAGAGGCAGGTGGATATCTGTGAGTTTGAGGGCAGCCAGAGCTACATAGAGAAACCCTGTCTGAAGAAGAAAAAGAGGGGGAAGAAGGGGAAGAGGAGGAGGAAGAGAAGGAAGAGGAAGAAGAGGAGGATGAAGTAGTTATCCTCTGTAACCTACAAATTCTATACAATAGGCATGCATAAGAATGCCTATATTGGCGATGGTGAGATGGCTCAGCTGGTAAAAGACTGCTCTTCCGAAGGTCCTGAGTTCAAATCCCTGCAACCACATGGTGGCTCACAACCACCTGTAAGGAGATGTGACGCCCTCTTCTGTTTTGTCTGAACAAAGATACAGTGTACTTATTTATAATAATAAATAAATTTTTGGGCCTGAGGGAGCAAAGTTGACCGGAGCAAAGGGACTGACCAGAGCAAGCAAGCAGAGGTCCTAAATTCAATACCCAATAACCACATGAAAGTTCACAACCATCTGTATAGCTACAGTGTACTCATATACATTAAATAAATAAATAAATCTTTTTTAAAAAATGAATGCCTGTATTGCCTTATGTTTGTATGGTTTAAGTGAGATAATACCCTAATGGCCGCCATTACACCTAATGGCCACCATTACAGTATACAATACATGTAGCCATGTATAGTAGCAAACTGTAATGGTCACCAATCACTTTTCAATGTGACATACTACCACTCCCAACCAGATGGAGTCTTCTGTCTCTACCTTCATCACCTGGGCTGGTCTTGCTACCTGCTCATACACAGAATACAGCGCAAGGGAGAGCAAGAGAGTTAAAGAGCAGAGGCAGCTCTCAGGCAACTCTCGATGCCTGCTCCTTCTGCTCCTGCATTACTGTGGGGCCACGAGCCTACAAGGAGGAAACTGAGGCTGGAAATTGCAGTTGGCAGCAGACACTAACAGGCCATCCAGGCTCTTCCAGCCCAGTGACCCTGAAGCGAATGCCAACCACTTCCTGAGTCTGTTCCTGTATTAGTCAGGGTTCTCTAGAGTCACAGAACATATGGAATGTCTCTATATATTAAGGGAATTTGTTGTGATGACTCACAGTCTTAGTCCAACTACCCCAACAATGGTCAGCTGTGGATGGAAAGTCCAAGGATCTAGTAGTTGCTCGGTCCCACGGGGCTGTTTCAGCTGCTCTTCTGTATAAACTAGAATCCTCAAGATGTAGGTTCCAACAGATGTGCTGGCAAGTAAGTACAAGCAGGCGAAGAAGACTGGGTGAATCTTCCTTCTTTCAATGTCCTTATGTAGGTCTCCAGCAGAAGGTGTGGCTCAGATTACAGGTGTGTACCACCTCGCCTGAATCTAGGTCTGGTTTTATCCCAGGCTGACCTTGAATGCAGAGATCTCCTTACCTCAGTGTCCTGGGATTAAAGGCTTGTACAACCTTGCCTGGGCCTAAGCTTTTCATGGCCACTATGCTTCAAGATCTCCATACAAAGATCCAGGTCAGAAACTTGTGTTTCCCAGCCTCAAGATCTGGATCACAGGTGAGTCCTCCAATTCTGGATTGTATTTCATTCCAGATATAGTCAAGTTGACAACCAGGAATAGCCATTACAGTTCCCCTCTAAAGACCTATCTAGACAACCCCCTATATCCCAAGAAATAATATTGTTTTAAGATGTTCAATCAAGAATGATGATCCCTGTGTGGTGGGACATGCTTGTAAACCATGCAAGGTTGAAAAGTGAAGGCAGGAGAATCCAGAATGCAAAGTCATCTTTGACTACACAGGTGCCCAAAGCCAACAGAGGTCATCAGAGAGCCCCCTCTCAAAACAAAGTAAACTAGAGCTTGCCTGGGCATAGTGTCTCATCTCGTGCCTTTAATCCCAGCACTGGGGGATGCAGAAGTCAGCCTGGTCTACATAATTTGTTCCAAGCCAGTCAAGGATACACAGTGAGACCTTGTCAGGAAAGAAAAGAAAAGAAAGAGAAGAGAAGAGAAGAGAAGAGAGAAAAGGCAGTGGTGGCACACGCCTTTAATCCCAGCGCTTGGGAGGCAGAGGCAGGTGGATCTCTGAATTTAAGGCCAGCATGGTCTACAAAGTGAGTTCCAGGACAGCCAGAGCTACACAGAGAAAAACCTGGTTTTGAAAAAACCAAAAAGGGGGGGGGGGGAGAGAAAGAAAAAGAAAAGGAAAGAAAGAAAGAAAAGAAGAGGCATAAAAACAGACACACACACAGGGTGCTCCTTTCCTAAGCAGGAAATATCACACCTAACCTCTCTGTCAGCCCTGAACCATACAATCTGACATTCTGTATCTAACTCCATTAGATCATTCTTTTTCTCCTAGGCCTAAAAGCCCTAAAGCTCACCTATATTTATCATCCAATTTCAGTTTGGTAGTTTAAATAAGAAGATTCTCAAAGCACAGAAATTAACAGCATGAAGAGACCGCCTATAGGCTGGAACACCATTGCTAGCTATACTCTAATAGGGGATTCTAACAGTATATTAATAACTCAAAATCAAACACCAAGAAACCCAGCCTATACATGTGCAAGTGAACCAGACAATTTCTAAAGAAGTACAAGTGGAGGGGCTGGCGAGATGGCTCAGCAAGTAAGAGCACTGACTGCTCTCCCAAAGGTCCTCAGTTCAAATCCCAGCAACCACATGGTGGCTCACAACTACCCGTACTGAGATCTGATGCCCTCTTCTGGTGCATCTGAAGACAGCTACAGTGTACAGTGTATAATAATAAATAAATCTTAAGGCTGGGCAGTGGTGGCGCACGCCTTTAATCCCAGCACTTGGGAGGCAGAGGCAGGCGGATTTCTGAGTTTGAGGCCAGCCTGATTTACAGAGTGAGTTCCAGGACATCCAGGACTACACAGAGAAACCCTGTCTCGAAAAACCAAAAATAAATAAATAAATAAATCTAGAGAAAGAAAGAAAGAAAGAAAGAAAAGAAAAAGAAAAAGAAAAAGAAAAAGAAAAAGAAAAAGAAAAAAAAAAAAAGAAGTTCAAGTGGCCAGTAAATATATGGGGGACATGTTTAGTCGTCAAACAATGAGACTCAATCTCAGCCCAGTCCTAGCAGCTGTCATCAAGAAAGCAAACGAGAGAAGGTAGTGGGTATGTGGGTGGCGTGGGACCTCATGGTTGGTGATGGAAAGAGAATCAATAGGAAGGCTCCCTCAATGCCTAGAAATAGAACTGCCACACGCTCCAGCCAGACTCCTGGGTATAGACCCAAGGGAGTCTAAGCCTGAACACCACAGAGAGAACCTGCACGCCCGTGTTTACAGTAGCACTATTCCCAGGACCCAAGGAGAGTCAACTGAGGTTTCCATCGATGGATGAAGAAACACGAGAGGCACACACACAATGGATTTCTACTCGGCCATGAAAAAGAACAAAACTATACCATCTGCGGGGGAACTGGGTAGGACTAAAACTGTTGCGCAGAAAGACAGATCTTACATGTTTTCTCGTGTGTGGCACCGAGGGTTTTTTGTTTTGTTCTGTTCAATGTATATGACACCAAAGCAGAAGAGGAGAGGACAAGACTACTTGGAGGGAAGGAACTCATTTCCGAAGGGAAACAAAAGACGGTAATACATGGAAAAAATAACAAGTGTTCCGTATTTCGTCAAGCGTGGAATCTACAATTTATACTCCTATAAACACTGGTGGGTTTCCTTTCCATATTCCCATGTATGCAGATAAGCGTACATGGCTCACAACCCCTCCCAGTACCTTCCCTTTCCCTCTGACCACCTACCCCCACCTGGGGCCTAGAAACAGGATGATCTGAGAAGGAGTAATGCTTCTAAAACAAACAAACAAACAAGACAGCCAAGGCCTTTCCATATTCTTAGGTAGCCTTTTCTTCTACCGAAGGACCATTAAAACTACTGGAAGTACGCTGAGTAGTTTCTCATCTGACCTCTTCCTATGAAAACGCCTTCGCCTAACACCAGCTCTAACTATGCCACTAGCCAATAAACTGGATAATTACCAGCCTGACTCAGCATCCAGCGTGGAGCCAGGTAGACAAACACAACGATGTGGATTTTGTTGCTGTTTTGTCTCTTGTTGTTTGAGACAGACTCTACACAGAGCTGGCTGGCTGTCCTGGAACTCCCTACATAGACCAGGCTGACCTTGAACATACCTTGATCTGACCATGAGATTGAAGTCACGTGCCTTTTTTTTTAACCACTTCATAGCCCAGTGAGTTAATATGCAAGTCGGAGCAGATGTCTCATTAACATCACAGTTTAACTAAAAATCTCACAATTGATATCATTAAGCACGGGGAATCATGCAAAATGAACTAAGGGTAGCCCACAGCCTTGATCATGAAGGGCTGTCCAGAAAGCATGTCTTGATGGTGCAGGTCTCTAATGCCAGCTCCCTGAGAGGCCAAAAGGAGGATGACAGGTGACCCCTGCCTGAGCTACAGAGACCTGTTCTAGGGAGCAGTTACTGAGACAAGTATTTGGTAACTACAGAAGCTCAGATCCAGGGGACTTCTGAGTAGCCAAGGTCCCCAGCTTTATAAACTAGGGTCAGGCCAATATACTCAAGCCGTATGCTGTGCACCGCCTTGTAAAAAGACTATCCAGGAAGAAGATCACATTGCTATTTATCTTGACCACATGTCCCTTTAGGTCCTATTAAAGCTATTTCTGGGTTAAGCCCATGAACGTACACTTCACCCTACTGACCTTTTCCTGAGCGCCCCTGGCGAGCACCAAAGAACTTGATCTGAGTGAGATGGCGTCAGAAAGTCAAGCCAGTAGGTTTTACTGTATGAAGCCCAGATGGTTGGTATGTTCACCAAGCCTCTGCAGGGATGGTGTTGCCAATTACAGACTCAGAAGGAATTGTGTTTTTATGTGTGAACGTGTGTGAGGAAGCCAGGAGTCCACGTCCAGCGTCTTTCTCAGTCTCTCTCCCTCTTGTTTTCAAAGACAGCATCACCCACTGAAACTGGGGCTCAGCAACTGGCTAGAGTAGCTGGCCAGAACCACGCCCCTTTCCCACCTCCCAGGACCCTCAGAACCAGCCACAGTTGGGGCTCTCAGGCCAGGATTCTGAACTGTGTTGCTGATTCTTTGGCTACTGGAGTATTACAAAGCAGAGCTTGTAGCAAGAGGAGAACAGGAGTTTACAGTGCACCAGGCAGCCTTACTCACACATCCATTGCTTTTATGTTGTGTTTACCCCAATGTCTAGTTTATGTTGCTATAGTGTATATATCTTTTCAAATTGTCCCAAATCCCTTCTCTGCCCAGCTCCAACGCTGTGACTGAACCCAGGGCTTTGATATATACTAGGCAAGCTTACTATCACTGAGCTACATCCCAATTCATGTATGTATATATGTATGTATGTATGTATGTATGTATGTATGTATGTATGTATGTATCTATCTATCTATCTATCTATCTATCTATCTATCTATCTATCTACCCATGGCAGGATCTCATATAGTCCATACTAGCCTCGTGTAGCAGGGACTGCCCTTGAATCCTAACTATCCTGCTTCATCTTTCCAAAGGCTATCATGATGGATATGTGTCACTACCCCTGGTTTCCTCTTACCCAGTTTTATTTTGAGATGGAGGTCTTAACTAAGTTGCCAAGGTTGGCCTCAAACTTGCAACGCTCTTGCCTCAGACTCCCAAGTACCTAAGATTATATAGTGATGTAGCACACCTGCTTGGGAAAACCCTGATGATCTTGGGCTGTACAAAGGCATTATCAAGCTCTCCAAATCCTCAGTGTCTTAAGGGTTTGTTTCTGAGATGTGAATCTAGGAGTTGCCAGAACCCCGCCTCTGCTTAGGAGATGAGTTCTTCCGCCTCCCACTGGATCTTTATCTTGCCCCACGGCACTCCGGTTTTCTACAAACCATTTTTTTTATTTTTATTTTTTTGGCAATACACAGGTTTTCAAAAGCATGAGAAGTGGGCCTGGAGAGCCGGCTGCGTTGGTAAAGAGCCTGCTGTAGTCATGAGAAGCTGAGTGCATTTGGATCTCGGCCTCCCCTGGCGAGGTGGCTCCCACCTACAGAGATAGAAGGATCCCCAGGGCTTTCTAGCCAACTAGTTCTGTCAAACAGTGAGCGCCAGCTTCAGTGGGTGATGCTGTCTTTAAAACCAGGGTGGAAAGAGCCAGGGAGGCGGGACAAAGCCCATGCCTTTAATCCTAGCTTTCAGAGTCTGTGAGTGCCAGGCCAGCCTGGTCTACAATAGTGAGTTCTGGGACAGCCAAAGCTACATAGTGAGACCCTGTCTTGAAAACAAGCAAATAAACAAGGTGGAGAGCCATTGGTAAAAACATGAATGCGGACTCCTGGTCACGGGCGGGCAGGGGCAGGAGCACGCAAGCACACACATGCACTCACGCACGCATTAACAACCAGCCAGTGGTGGCACAGGCCTTTAATCCCAGCACTTGATAGGCAGGCAGATCTCTGAACTCGAAGCTAGCCTGCTCTACAGAGTGAGTTCCAGGAAGTCAAGGTTACACAGAGAAACCCAGTCTGGGGGAAAGGAAGGTGGGGAGACAGAAAAAGACAGAAAAAGACAAGAAAAGACAAGAAAAGACAAGAAAAGACAAGAAAAGACAAGAAAAGACAAGAAAAGACAAGAAAAGACAAGAAAAGAAAAGAAAAGAAAAGAAAAGAAAAGAAAAGGAAAAAGAAAATAGGCAAATTAGTTATAAAACGTGATGAAATTCTTATAATAATAATAATAATAATAAATCAATTAAAATTCCTTCTTGCTACCATTCCATCAAATAAACACACACCAAGACAGAAGGCATTATCAGTGCTCATTGCAGCACTGGGGGCTCAGCACAGAGCTGTCTCCCCTACGGCGTGCATCCTCAGCCCCCAAAATACATCTTTCAATGGGTTTTAAGTTTGCTTGGAGAGAATGAAATGAAGTGAGCCTGACGGGGATACTTTCTCCTTATGCCCCCAAACTGAAAGTTAAATTAAAGCCGATACAGAAAACTCAACAGCATATATAGCTGTCTCTAGAGCCTGGGATCCAAAACTGAGCTCACAGGAGTAGCTGGGCAGATAACCAAAACTGGAGGATATGAGGTAATACTAATGAAAGCATTGGACAAATGCCAGGCAGATTTTAAAAAGGGAAGGGCTGATGTTAAACACCTAAAAAAAAAATATCACCTGCAGTCAGAAAGGTACATCAGGAGACCAGATGGTTCAAAAGGAGGACCCAACTAGGTCAGATGTCAATGACAAAATCTAACTAAGTTGCAGTAACTAAGCAACAGGCTCGGATACCTGTGTACTTTCTTCGGTAGGCTTTGTTTTACCTAGGGGTGGGGGCCAGACGTTAACTGTTATGAAAAGGGAAACCAAAAGTCCAAAGAATAGTCATTGCCCTTGGCCAACTGCAGGACACAAAGCAGAATTAGCTGCCGACACTGGTTGAGAGACAGACGCTTGAATTTGATCATGGACCATGGAACCGACCTCTGAGGAAGTCTTGATAGCCCAGCCGTGTTATAAAAGAGAATGAGAATAGTGTTCCAATTCTTGGTGAGGCAGGCAGCCAACTTCTTCCTGAGCACAACCAGGAAGCGGGGCTTAGGAACAACGCACCCCCTGAGCTTAGCTCAGAACTTCTCCAAGGCAGGAAGTGTGCGCCTGCCTCCTCATCCTTCCCACATCTGAGCGCCCCTGCGCTCCCCGAGGCGAGGCGAGGCGAGGCGGCCCACAGAAGTGGACATGACCTAAATCCATCAGCTATTTTGTTCTGGCCCATTTGTTTCCTCACAAACTCTACAAAGAAGGAGCTACTGCTCCAAAGAGATCTGCTTTGAAATCCAAACGCAACTTCCTTTCCACACTTCGTCCTCCTCACCCTTCAGAAGCAATCTGCTTGACTTTGCAGTGAACAGACAAGTGGGAAGTCTCTGTCTGCATCTGCCCCATCCAGCTGCCGTTTGGCTCTATGAGTCTCATACCTTCACAGACCAGACAGGTCCCACACTTCCTTCTGTCCGCAGACATCCAGCTAGGGCTCAGCCATCCCCTCCGGTATCACTAGGCCACCCTACCCTACCCTACTTGGTTTTCCACCGATTAAACAAACGGTGGACTAGCGGTCAGGAGTTTTTTTAAAACAAAACAAAACTAGAAACAGAACAAGAATAACAACTTATTTTAGATGCTCATATACTTATTTGTGTTCTGGGTCTCAAAGTAAAACTGAACTTTCTGGTGTCCTGGCCCAGTAATGCCTGAAGCACTGTTTCTGTCAGGTCTAGGACATTGGTCCATTATTCAACAGCTCCTTTCTGCGTGTGGTTTAAGCCCTGGGTGGATGGGCAGCTATCTTCAAGGGCTACTTTCAAGATTGCTGATCAGTTACACGGTACTACCAGCTCCTGGGGCACCCACAGGATTACCTCTTCCTAAATACATCCATGTTACCTCAGCAAAGAAACCTCTTTTCTAGTGCTGCCTTATCTTGGCTTCTGGGACCTGCTGGGATCTCCAAGGCCTTCGAAGGAACAGCAGGTCTCAGAGCAGCAGGGCTCCATCTCTCAGCGAGCCACCTTTCATGCTTAAGGGAAAACGCTGCCAAAGTGCTTTGGGCTCCTTTACGAAATTACATCACTGTCCTGATGGGATGTGTTCCTAACAAATATTACGTGTCACGTGAATACAGCTGTCCTTAACATCCAGTTCAAGTGTGTGTGCCATCCCAAGGAATGATGGGAAGTCCACCTCCCATACCGCTCTCTTTCCCCCACCCCCTCACAGGGCACTTGGGAGTAGGGAGAGTACCAGGAAACCGTCTACACTCAGTGGGATCCCTAAACTGCTCAAGGACGATGGCACCGGCTAGCCAACATAACTCACGTTAACTTTACCTTCCACTCAGGCCCCCTTGGACATATGGCCACTAATCTCATTAGTTCACTATCTTCCTTAAAAGGAAAACTGTAGAAAAAAACAAACAAACAACAACAACAACTTTTCTGTATCTTAGTGTAGTGTAGACTGCTCAGCTAAGCCCTGACAGCAAAGATCAACTGAATCTTTAATCTGTAAGACAGAATATTAACTTGGAAGCAGGGTGGAGGGAGATTTGAGGTCTGATGGGTTTATGAACTAAACTGCGTGGTGTCCTGTAATAAATGGGGCTTTGAGAGGACACAGGTGTGCCAGGCCTCCTTTGGAGCACCAAGGGAAGTGGAAGGAACAGGTCTGATGACTGTAATATAGCTGCCCTTGATGGTGAGGGACAATAAATTCTCAAAGAGTGACAGAGCAACCTCAGACTCTTCCACTTCCTCTCTGTACCTCAGCCCCTTCCCTGCCTCCCTTCAGAAACCCAGGCTCCATTGCTCCATTGGTGATGTTAGTCTGGGAAGGTAGCCATCCCTTCCTGCAGGGCACTTTTCTGCCTTCCCACTCCTTTGCAGGGAGTATCCTTACCCAGTTTAGCACAGTTTAGCTTCTCAGAGCTCGGTGGTCACCTCACAGGGCCTCTCTTGATAGTCCAGTGGAATCTCTCCAACAGAGATTTCAGCAAACATGCAAGGCCTGGCCAACTCTAGCATCCTTACTCTGTAGGTCTATTTAGAAAACTCTTAGCAAACGTCCATCTTCTCTGGTGATTGACGTTTCAAGCCTCTGACAACTGTCACCCCTAGCGCTTCCAAGTGAACAGAGAGGACTTTAGTGGCAAGAGCCATAATTTTTTCTTTTCCCCCAAGTGATGAAGGCTTTTACTGGAAGGAGCAGAAGCACAAAGCTAGTGATAATGACTAAGCAACTGGGGCAAAGACATCCAGCCCAGACAGATAAAACTCCTGAAAGATGGCACCGCAGAGAAGCGCTGGACAGAGGCAGTGTGGTGAGAGGAGTTGCAGGGATCCAAAGAGAATAAATTCTCTGGATCATCACATGGCACAGGGGAGGGGAGCCTCCACAACTAGTCTCAAGTTTTTCTGACATCACCGGTACACACATCTTATTTCGTTTCATCCATACAACTTAAGGAAAATAGAAACAAAGAGAAAAGATCTTTAACCTGATGGAACATGGGCAGTGGGATTCCTGAATATATTGACTTAAGAAACTACTTATAAACGTTAATTTCACCTTAAAACATCCCCATCCTAGATCCATTTTTAATTTTTCAATTATCTGACTATGTAAAGGTTTTACTAAATAAAATTACAGACATGAGTATTAAACACATTAATTCCCACCATCCACACAAACTCTCCCACATTGCCTCCAAACTGGTATCTGAGTTAATTTAAACATCAAAGATTACTTTTTAATATTTTGCAGTTTTACATACACATGTACAGTGGCTCGAAAATGCTTACAAATAAAAACAAAAACACAGGCCAGCAAGTGTCCGTTAAATGAACTTAACTTAAAACCACTTTCACAGAGGCTGCCCTACCATCTTGGAAAGGTGGGAAAATAAGATAGTGGCATTAGAGGCCCCATTTCCTACCAAGGTAAACGAAGGCACTTAGTTTAACCAACTTGCCAGGAGGTTACAGAGGCTGGAAAGAGAAACCAATTCTCCCTCCACTAGACTTAAGCACTCAGGTGGCTAAAAATGGGACCCACTTGAGAGTCGTGGGGGGTAAAAATAGGCTACTTTTTTTAGAAAAGGAGGATGGGGATGCCACTTGATGCTCCCGACCCTGAGCCGGTCTCTCGCAAGAAAGCGTCCCCCGCAGGCCCAGAGGTTGCACCCACCCGCTTTGGGCTCAGACCCCTTGATTGCCTCTAGCCAAGCAGGAAAGCCGGGGGACCGAACCAAGCAGCCTGGGAGAACCGAGTGGACCCCGGGCCAGCGCCGGGGGCCGCGGGCCCGGGACATCATCTGCTCCGAGCTAAGCGGCGCGGGGCCGACAGCAGGAAGGATGCTGCGCCGCCGCACACCTGCGAGAGCCTCCCGCGCGCTCCCACCCGCCTCGGGCGCCCGAGCTCGGCCGCGCTAGGCCGGTGCGACGCGGCGCAGTGCCCGAGGCTGCGCTGGGCGAGGCCGCCCTCCTCCCGGATCCCGTCCAAACGGCGTCACCTGTGCCGGGTCCCGGGACGACTCCCGCGGGCGGCGGCTACGCGGGGCCGGGAGAGCGCAGCGGGGCTCACAGGCGCCTGGTCATCCAGCCTGGCCCGAAGGCTGCGCCGGCCGGAGCCACGCGCGAGATGCTCGCGGAAAGCCGGGGGAGCCCGGAGGAGCTGTCGCCGAGGCTCGCGCCGCCGCTGCCGCCGCGCCCGCCCGGACTGCGGGCTCGGGTTACCGCAGAGCGGCTCCTTAAAGGGGCCGCGGCCGCTCGGACTGGGCTGGCGCTCGCCGCGGCTCCGACCCCAGGCCAGAGTGGGCGGGGCCCGGAGGCCGCGCGTGGGGCCCACCTCCCGGCGCTGGGACTTGGATCGCGGCGGGAGCTCGAAGCCGCGAGCTTAGGCGGTGGGCTGCGAAGGAACCCTGAGAGCTCACACCTCTGCCCGGGTGCAGTGTGCGGTGCGCGGGCTTTCCCAGCAAGTCACAGACCTCACGAGTGGGGAGAAGAAGTATGTGAGTCCGCCCCCGCGTTGGTCAGCGCCCCGGCTCGCCACGTAACCCAAACCCCTTTTCAATGGGGAATTCTGTCTTATATGCCCAAACGCTGTGCAAAAGATCCGCATGGTTTGCTTTGTCGAGGAGATGAAATGGCAACTGATGCTTTTTTTTTTCTTTCTGCCACGTCTGCCACGGCCAAAGTCCAGCCCCGCCCCGTTCTGGTTTGAGGCTGCAGGTGCGTGCCAAGCCGGCTAGGAGGCACGTGTGTAGAAGAGGCGTCATGTCCCAGAGCAGCCTCTTCCCAAACCCCCGGAGAACACCCTTGAAGGACCGCAAGCTATCCAAGTATAGCTCCTGCCTAGCATGTCCAAGGCCCTGGATTCGATTTCCACGTAACAAAAACGGGTACATTAGCAATCCATCTATATCCGGGACCCCTCTGCGGTCAGGATGTTTAAATGGGACTGGACTGTTTTTTTTTTGTTTGTTTGTTTGTTTTTGTTTTGTTTTAGGACTGGCTGAGTATCCCAAACTGCCAAGTCTATAAACTCTGCTTTCCGACCTGCTGTATCAACCAGATCCAATTAACTGGAATAAAACTAAATAATGCAGAGGTACACACAAGCTGTATGATTTGCCAAAAAAAAAAAAGCAGTCACAAGTCCTATTTTTGGAACTAGATGAATTCTACATAAATCGAATAACCTGGAAATTTCAACATTAATGACATAGGGCAGTTGTTTGTGAGAAATACCTACCAAATAAAGCTTACATATTTGACCTAATAATATGCATACACACAGGGAAGCATCTGCTGCCAATTTAGGCCAGAAAATGTACACATAATCTCACACCACATCTGTATTTAAATTCATCTTGGAAAGCAATAGAACCGAAATCCTATTTATTAGAACCTGGAGTCCATTTTTTAGCCGAGCTGTCTCCAGCTGACTGAGCTAACTAAGCTCAATGAAGCTCACGTCTTCATCTATAGAAATGGAACAATTCAATTATTTCTGAAAGCTCCCCGGTCTAGGCGGAACCACAGAGAAAACCTCTATGAGCTACACGGTCAGAAAACCAGCCAGGAAGACCATGCAGATCGTTCCCTGTGTTCTACCCAAGCGTCTCGGCATTCCAGGGCCACAGCGCTGTGGCCACACCTGTTTCATCACAGATATTTCCCAACCTGCATAGCCCCTGACTGTTTTTGCTTTGCCCCATAGCTGCTTCATGTACTCATGTGCTCCTCTCATAACTGTGTGGGCATGTGATGGTTATAGGCAGATATCTATAGGGTCAGTTCAGCTAAGACGAATTTCACAGTGCTATCTCAGGACTGTCATCTGCAGGCACTTATCCTAGCTCCTCATTGTTGGTCAGTTGCTCTGTTCTCTCCTGATAATGCACCACCATTACCCTTAACATCTATAATTCTCTAACTCCAACAGTAATTAACCTAACAAGCCAAGTCAACCTATGGAAATACACTATGGAAATGTGACTGTCCCGGGATTCCTTCATGAGCCTCTATCAATGCATTACCAAACTGCAAGAGTGTATTGAGATTACATAGTGATTATATCAAGGACAAACATTGAGATCTGAAAATACTAGTTGAATTTCAAAACTTACTTTCCCTCCACCACCCCCATTTTGAAACAGTCTCAGCTAGCCCAGGCTGACATCTAACTCATGTAAGATGCACCATAATACATGCCCACATTGAATGTTAAATTTTAGTCTAACAAAAAAAAAGTGATTTTAGCAGAGAATATACCTACTGTATATTTTCTGAATTTCTTTAGACTGGTCATTTCAATTATTCACTTTTAAATCTTAGTTACTCTTAACAAAACTTCCTCAAAATCCTGTGTTTACTGTATGAAGTCCTGAATTTCTAGTGTGTTGCGGGCGTCAAAGCTAAATTGCACTTTTTGTGCTATTTGATCAAAGAAACCGCTCAAGAGAAGTAAAAATATTTATTCATCTACCCTTAAAGGCTGGAGAGACGGCTCAGCAGTTAACAGCACTGGCTGCTCTTCCAGAGGCCCTGAACTCAATTCCCAGCACCCACAAGGTGGCTCACAACCATCTATAAAGGAGTCTAGTGTTCTCTTCTGGTATGCAGGTGTACATGCAGCAGGGTACTCGTATACATAAAATATACAAATAAATAAAGATAAAAAAAATAAAATAAAAATTCTCTTAAATGATACAAATTTCCCTGATGAATTAGTTTTAAAAAAATCCTTACACTTCTAAATAGAGCTGATTGTTAAACTGAGACTGAAAACTACTTTGTTTTTTAAAATAACAATGGAGCTCAGGAAAAATTGCTCAGTTCTCTTCTTTCTGTTTTTTGGGGGTTTTGGGTTTTTTTGGTTTTTTGGTTTTTCGAGACAGGGTTTCTCTGTGTAGCCCTGGCTGTCCTGGGACTCACTCTGTAGACCAGGCTGGCCTCAAACCCAGAAATCCACCTGCCTCTGCCTCCCAAGTGCTGGGATTAAAGGCGTGCGCCACCACGCCCAGCTGAGAGATGAAGTCTAGATGATCACACACATTCTGATCAGAAAGTCTGGGCTAGAGCTAGAAACCTGTCTCGGAGGCAAAGCCCTTGCTGGGCATGTGCAAGGCCCTAGGTTCATCTACAGCACAGGAGGAGAGGGGAGGGGAGGGAAGAGGAGGGAAAGGGTGGGGAGAGGAGGGGAGGGGAGGGGAAAGGTGGGGGTGGGGAGGAAGGGAGGTGAGAGGGGCCGGGTTTAGGGGCATGGTTCAGCTAGTAACAGAAATGAATGACTGCACTAGGACTTTTAGTATATCAAGAACTTTTTGCCAGATGTTATGAGTACTTACTTAAAATTACTTTCCATTGTGTTTTAGGAAGAAACTATTTGAAGATATTAAAAAATGTTATCCCTATAGGGGTAAAATGCTGGATAAGTTCTGAGTTCTTTGTGCTTACATTATGTTTTTCTCCCTGAATATATGTGTATTACCTTTCTTTACATTTTATTTTTAATAAAAGTCATAGATATAGATATATGAGTCATTTAAAATGTATATGAAATTTTATATATGGAATTTTAAAAGGGCTCTTAGAGCTTCAAGTAAAAGCCATGGCCTGCCTACTTCTCACCTGTCCTCAGCTACATTCCTCAAACCCTACCATGTATTCTGAATTTTCTAATACTCGTCTATGTTTCTTGATTTTCCACTCCAGACGTCACTGACTGACAGCTTGTCACAGTATTTGAGGATCTAGCTCTTTCCACAACACCACTGCCACCATGTCCCAAAATACCCGCCCCACCCTTGCTCCCAAATTAGCCTCATCACAATCAATAAACAGTAATTAGGGTTTACATCATCCTGACCAGGTGAACAGAACTCATTGTCAAGGCAAGTACTGTGCATGGTAACATTTCTCTTGAATGGCCTCCTGGGGGTGGGGAGGGAGGGGAGTTAATAACTGGCCTGGCTCTTTTGGCTTTTTAGAACATGTATCTAACCTAAATGATATCCAATTTTTTTAACATATCCATCAGATACCCATCAGTAATGTCCTCCGACGCCCAAGCATGTCACTTTGCCTCCACCCTCATTTTGCTGAAGCGCCAACCTTCTTCAGAGGCGTCCACAGAAAGCATAGAATCTGGAAAAATGTCTATTTCCTGTTCTCCTCGTGGTGCTGAAACAGCTGATACCTCCACAGTTCCTCCATGCCTCTCTGACTTCTTTCTCTTCCTAGATGTTCTCACTATGTTTGAAAGCCTGAATCATCCCAAAAATATATCTTAGAAAGAGTCTGTTTTTTTTTTTCATTGATTATACCGAACACTAAGGGATTTTTATCTTAGCTACATTTTTTAGTTTTTATTCCCCTCCCCCTTTGGTGAATTCTTGGTAGTAGCATATTAGCATGTCTATCTTGTTCTCTAAATTTATTGCCCTTTCATCCACTTCTGAATCCAGCACTCACTTAAAAAAGCTGGGTGTGCTGGCACACCTGCAACCTCAGGAGGAGTGGGGGCAGGGGGGCAAGGTGACCCCAGGGGTTCACTGGCCATTTATTTTAGCCAAAAAGGCAAGCTCCTGCTTCAATAAGAGACGCTGTCTCAAAAATGAAGCGAGGCAGAGAGCAGCAATGACAAGCAAGAGCCACCTGACCTCTGACTTCTTATGCAAGCACACAGGTGAACACACCTACACACAGAGTAACATGCACATTCATATACAAAGAGTTCTACTCAATCCACCTTCAGGTCCTATGTCTCAGTTATCTCTTGCCACAGTCTCCGAACCCTTGGGCTTATCATTTCAAAGTCAGGGAGGCTCCCAGAAACCAAGAACATCTGTGCATTTCTACCTTGACACTTAACTGTATTTTGCAATTAACCTTTAAACTCACTTCATTTCTTCCTAATCCAGGGGATGACCTCATCCTTACCTTAACCCGTCTTTGCTGCCTCCCTGTGCTCCCAAAAATGTACCCGATATCAACTCCACCACACAATAGCCAGTGAAAATTCTCTTGAGCTCCAGATCTACAGTCCTGGTATGCTGCTATGTTTTCCCAGATGCAGTGTAGTAAAATATATAATGCTTTGTCTCTCTTCTCCACCCTCTTCATCCTTCTACCCACATTCTAACCAGTCCCAGGCACTGCTCAGCTTCCAGGATCGGATGAGATGGGGTACACTTGGGGTTCCTCATTCTCTATCTTTCCCTTCTAAGGAGAAACCATGCCTCTAGTCCATCTACCTCAGAAACTGCAACTGTTGGGAGCCAGTGAGAGACAAACAGCTGAGTGAGTGAAGGCACTTGCTGCCGGGTCTAACAACCTAAGTTCAGCCCCTGGGACCCACATGGTAAAAGGAGAGAACTGACCCCTACAAAGTGTCCTTTAACTAGTATGTGTACTGGTCTCAAAGTCACTATGTAATTAAGGGTGACCTTGATTTTTTTAAATTTTATTAGATATTTTCTTTATTTACATTTCAAATGGTATTGCCTTTCCTGGTCTCCCTCTGAAAATCCTCTCCCCTTATCCCTTTTCCCCTCCTCCTGCTCCCCAACCCACCCACTCCCACTTCCTGGCCCTGGCATTCCTCTACACTGGGGCATAGAACTTCACAGGACCAAGGGCCTCTCCTCCCGTTGATGACCAACTAGGCCATCCTCTGCTGCATATGTAGCTGGAGCCATGAGTCCCACCATGTGTGCTCTTTGGTTGGTGGTTTAGTCCCTGGGAGCTCTGGGGTACTGGTTAGTTCATATTGTTGTTCCTCCTATGGGGCTGAACCCCTTCAGCTTCTCGGGTCCTTTCTCTAGCTCCTTCATTGGGGACCCTGTACTCAGTCCAATGGATGGTTGTGAGCATCTCCTTCTATATTTGTCAGGCACTGGCAGGGTCTCTCAGGGAACAGCTATATCAGGCTCCTGCCAGCAAGCACTTGTTAGCATCCACAATAGTGTCTGGGTTTGGTGATTGCATGTAGGATGGATCCCCAAGTGGGGCAGTCTCTGGCTGGTCATTCCTTCAGTCTCTGCTCCACACTTTGTCTCTGTAACTCCTTCGGTGGGTATTTTGTTCCCTGTTCTAGGAAGGATTGAAGTAGCCACACTTTGATCTTCCTTCTTCTTGAGTTTCATGTGGTTTGTGAATTATATCTTGGGTATTCTGAGCTTCTGGACTAATACCCACTTATCAGTGAGTACATATCATGTGTGTTCTCTTTTGATTGGGTTACCTGGGAAACAACACCCTTCACAATAGTCACAAATAATGTAAAATACCTTGGTGTGACTCTAAGCAGTTGAAAGATCTGTATGATAAGAACTTCAAGTCTCTGAAGAAAGAAATTGAAGATCTCAGAAGATGGAAAGATCTCCCATGCTCATGAATTGGCAGGATTAATATAGTAAAAGTGGCCATCTTGCCAAAAGCAATCTACAGATTCAATGCAATCCCCATCAAAATTCCAACTCAATTCTTCACAGAGTTATAAAGGGCAATTTGCAAATTCATCTGTTAAACAAAAAACCTAAGATAGTGAAAACTATTCTCAACAATAAAAGATCCTCTGGTGGAATCACCATGCCTGACCTCAAGCTGTACTACAGAGCAATTATGATTAAAAAAAAACAAAAACAAAAACTGCATGGTATTGGTACAGTGACAGGCAGGTAGATCAATGGAATAGAATTGAAGACCCAGAATGAACCACACACCTATGGTCATTTGATCTTTGACAAAGGAGATAAAACCACCCAGTGGAAAAAAGACAACATTTTCAACAAATGTTGCTGGCTCAACTGGCGGTCAGCACGTAGAAGAATGTGAGTCAATACATTCTTATCTCCTTGTACAAAGCTCAAGTCTAAGTGGATCAAGGACCTCCACATAAAACCACATACACTGAAACTAATAGAGGAGAAAGTGGGGGAAAATCTCAAAGATATGAGCACAGGGGGGAAATTACTGAACAAAACACCAATGGTTTGTGCTGTAAGATCAAGAATCGACAAATGGGACCTCATGAAATTGCAAAGCTTCTGTAAGGCAAATTACACTGTCAATAAGACAAAAAGGCCACCAAAATATTTGGAAAAGATCTTTACCAACCCTAAATCCGATAGAGGGCTAATATCCAATATATACCAAGAACTCAAGAAGTTAGACTCCAGAGAAACAAATAACCCTATTTTAAAATGGGGTATAGAACTAAACAAAGAATTCTCAACTGAGGAATATTGCATGGCTGAGAAACACCTAAAAATAATGTTCAACATCCTTAATCATCAGGGAAATGCAAATCAAAACAACCCTGAGATTCCACCTCACACCAGTCAGAATGGCTAAGACTTTGAACTTCTGATCCACCTGCCTCTACCTACCAAGTGCTGGGGATTGAACTCGGGGCCACCTTGCCTGTCAGATCACTGCAGGCAGGAAATGCTCAGACCTACCTCCAGCAACTCCTGCAAGTTGCCCTCTGACTTTAACTGATACAACAATGCCAGTTTTTACATTTTTCTACTAGTCATGTGACTTGAAGTATTCTACGTCCTTACCCTCAACCTCAGTTACTTTATCTGAAAAGTAATGAGAATAATCTTGAATGACTTTCAAAATAGATTTCATGTAGACAAGACCTGACTGCACTACTGTGGGAATTAAATTGAATCAAGGAGCACCAACCATTTTGGAAAGAAAGCCAGGGCTGGTAATATGGTCTCCCAGCTGTTTGGGAGACCGAAACAGAGGAATCACCATTTCTAGGCTGTACTATAGAATGAGTTAAAGACTATTTTCCTGGGTAACCTTGTGAGATCCAGTCTCAAAATGAAAAGTCAAAAGAGTTGGGAGAGGAGCACCTGGCTACCATGTATGAAGCTGTTACTGTGAAAGAGAAAGGAGAAGGGCAGTGGAGATCTGGGTCTCTGGCACGGAGACCGCATGGAGATCGGAGTTTGGATCTCCTGAGCCTATATAAACACAAGGATGAGCATGGCAGACTGCCCTAAAGATACAGAGAAGGGACTCCACAGCAAGCCAGCTGCTTAGAACTAGTTCTATCATCAAGCTGTGAGTGCAACTCAGACACTCTGCCTCGAAAAATAAGGTGTAGAATGACTGAGGAAGACTCTGATAGCAACTTCAGGGCAAACCTGTGTCCCACAAGCATCCAGCCCTACACATTGCAAGTACACGCACGTGTGAAAGCTAAGAAGAGAAATCACAGAATAGTTTGTGTTGAACCTAAAACGATGACCAGAGCATCACTAAGGAAGTACAGCGTACTCAAAGTTACTGCGCTAGAATGAGACATGTGAGTCTTAATTGCACGGGAGCTGAATAATGACTGTTTATTCTGAGTACTTACAATGTGTCTAACAACAGTAAGGCATCATATTACCCTATTTTATAAATGAAAATCCAATATGGCTTACAGAAGCCAAGCAACAGTTCCAGAGATCAAGCAGGGTAGGAGAGCCCCAAATCTTTCCGTGTAACCATTTCTGAGGAAACAGATATCCACTTCCCAGTGAGAGAATCAAAACACTGAAAAGCTAGATCTCAGAGGGGAGAATGGGGAGAACTTGGATTTTTACCCCAAAGACCAGGCAGAGGTGAAGAAAGGAGTCTCCAAAGAGAGGAGGAATATGTCAACCCACAGAAGCACAGAGGGACGAAGGATGTCCCCAAGAGGCCCCAGAACTAGGAATATACAACCTACACTTACAGAATCAGCAGCAGAAGCCAAGGCCACTCAGGCCCTGAGAGATTATGAAAAATAGATTATGCCATGCTAAATTATGTAGACTCTGCTCAGGAGAGGAGAAGACCATGGAGGGTTTTAAGCAACCGAATGAGGAGATCAAAGCCTGAGAAAGAGGAGGCAGGGCCCCTGCTATGAGGCATCAAGGCTTAGGTGACAAACTGACACGCTGATGACCTTAGAAAAGAGAACCTTCAAGTCAGTCTCCTCGGCTACGCATGACTGTAATAATTAGGTTTATTATAGGAACCGAAGAACGGAGGTTAGTGTCTGATGCTGTAATTCAATAAATGATGGGGTTGTACTAACTTGTTTATTGATGTTACTATTGTGATATAAATAACACCAAGACCCAGCTTTTGGCCTTCTTGAAGGAAGGACATATTAAATACACTCACTGGTGTTGTTTTACTTAATGTCGTTTAAAAAATGAAACCAGTGCGAGGTTTGACTTGCTCAGCCACTGTGAGTCAACCTGCATCAGAGCCAGAGCTTCAGAACCACAAAGCAGATATTAGGAAGGTCATGATGTTAAGGGCTCATTTGACTAAATACATCTTGCAACCTACTGTATGTCTCAAGCTGAATTGATTGTTGTACACACACACTCACACACACACACATACACTCATGCACAGTTAAAGTAATGATCTCCTTTTGTAAGGAGTCTACAATTCAATTCGTTTGGTTGTTTCTTCCCCAATTCCCACCTAGTCTTGTTTAAACAGGGTCTCACTGTGTAGCTCTAGCCCAGAGCTCACTGTGTAGACCAGGCTGCCCTCAAATTCAGAAGTGCTGAAATTTAAGACATGAACCACCATGCTTGCCCCCCACCCCCACCCCCGGCCTTCTCTCTCACTTACAACACACACTTATCCCTTTGCAGCTGTGATCTTGGTTCCTTTGCACTCATCTTGTAGGAGTGGTGTCACCAAGGTAAAGCTAAAATCAGGTATCTGGAAAATTGAATGTTTGAAGAGTTTTACAAGAGCTGTGTGATTCATTCCTCAGATCCCCTTTACAGAATTCCTCCTTTCCCCTTTCCAAAGCTAGCTATCTGTTTATCATTATTTTCCTCCAAGTTACATTAACAGTACCTCAAACAAGTATTCTTAAAAAGACCAGATAGTAAATAGTTCGTGGGCCAGATGGTCAGTTACTCGGATGGACATCTAAGACCTAAAAGACAATATAATTGAATGTGTATGATTGCCAATAAAACTTTATTTACCAATAACAGGTGGCAAGCCTTCTGTCTGCCCTCTGTTACTCACACTGTAGTCAGAGGATGCTATTTCTAAATGTCACCCCTCTGTTTAAATACTAAATGGCCTCCCACTGATTGCCCATAGGATAAAGGTCAAATTTCTTAATTGAATAAACAAATTACCTCCATTAGGCTTCCTTTCTTAACCACTTCTGCCATAACTCACTTTTCATCAACATCTAGTAACTGTAAAATCCCTACATTCCAAATTTCCTCTTCCTTCTACTTGATTGTAGGTATTGCTTTGGGAGCCTTAGCTTTCTTTCTCATTAAGAGCATTCACCCCCACCTCCTCTTCCTCACCTCCACCCCAGCTCAGTCGATGCCACTCATGTGTGTTTTATGTCCCACAGAAACATGACTTCCCCCAGGAAGCCTTCAGTGACTTTTCTCAAGTTCTAGGTCTGATGAGATTGTTGGTTCATCAGATGAATCTCCTATTAATCAGCATCTACATGGGGTTACTGCTATACTCCCAAGCACAGAGAGAGAGAGAGAGAGAGAGAGAGAGAGAGAGAGAGAGAGAGAGAGAAACACATGGGTTGTTGTTTTGTTTTGTTTTGTTTTACTTAAGAGTAAGGAAAGAAAGGGGGGAGTATTCTGAAGATGAAGATGGAAGGGGTTCCTGGGGACTAGGGAGCAGATAAACTGGGATTGCTTGCTTGGTCTCTTTCTTTTTAACCAAAGTTGCTGCTTAAGCAGTTGCTGCTTGCTGCTTTGGTTTGCTGGGCGGTTTAGCAAGCATACATCTCAAGATATCTGGATACTCTGACCAATACAAAGCAAATTTGGTTACTTTCCTCTGAGTGGCCTTGGCTTGCACTTCTGACCAACACTCCCGCTTTGACTATCATATGGTAGGCATATTCTATGCTTCGGGCCTTCATTTATTCTTCTCTCTCAATTCAACTCTCCCAGTGGCACTACATAGCCTTCTCTTTGTTCTTCTCGATTTGCACTGATAAAGCTAATACTGGAAGCAGCAGCCTGCAGAGGATCTGAGATACAGAGGAAGAGAAGTCTGGGATACAGAGGAAGAGAAGTCCTCCAGGGCTTGTGACTACCTCTCACTCCTTTGCAGTATGCAGGACCATATCCGTTTCCACCTCTCTGGGTACAGAATTCTCCCATGGTTCTGCTGCAAGGTTCAGCCTAAACTTTATGAACAGTGTGGTTGCATACAGCATTGTTATCTCACTTATTCAGCAAAGCATTGGCCAAGTACTGTTCAGGTGTCATAACGTGCAAGTTTCACAGACCTACATTTTCTAAAAAGGCTATACCTACTTTGCAGATGAGGAAACACTGGCACAAAGATGCCATTGGGGAAGAGCTATTCCCCAATGGTACGCACTTATTATTGCAGCACTCCGGAAGCTGAGGCAAGAAGGTCTCAAGTTCAAGGCCTATATACCAAGGCCTTATCTCAAAATCAAAGAAAAAACATGTCTACATGTGATCCAAGTTACACACTTGGTCATAGTCCATGCACCTGGGTACAAAGACAACATATGACTGTGCAAAGCATTCCTCAGTCCTCAGATGAAGTCACATGTGGGAAAGCTGAACCACTAAGGCTTTAATAAGCCTTGATAGGAGATAAAGGAGTATATATTTATTGTTTGTTGCTGCCTGATAAGCTATCATAAACTTAGTGGCTTCAAAAACTACCAATGCTGTGATTCTGTTAATGAATTGGATTTGGAGATTTTTCCTTTTTTCAAATGGACTCAACCATACATTGACAGTTAGCTCCAAACTCACTGGGGACCTGATGGTCCAAGATGGTCTTTCAGGCAATCAGGACCAGTTCCTACAGATGCTGTTCCTACAGATGCTGTGGGCGGGCCCATCCCTGGAAAGCCAATGCTTACTTTATTTTGCCCTCACCGTCTTGAAGGGTTGTTTTTTGTTTGTTGGTTGGTTGTTTTTTTTTGGGGTTTTTTTTTGTTTGTTTTTTAAGATTTATTTATTTTATTTAGATGAGTACACTATTGTTGTCTTCAGATACATCAGAAGAGGGCATCAGATCCTATTGCAGATGGTTGTGAGCCACCATGTGGTTGCTAGAAATTGAACTCAGGACCTCTGGAAGAGCAATCAATGCTCTTAACTGCTGAGCCATCTCTTCAGCCCTTGAAGTTCTTAATAGTTGTGGAGCAAGGGATCCACGGGTCAGGCAACTTCTGCTGCCAGCCCCTCTGGTAACCGCTTCTGGGTTCAGTTGGGCATCTTTCTCCAATCAGTTAGGCATCACCTCCCATCCTGCAGGGGCTCACCCAGGTTTCTTTCCAAGACGGCAGGAGCTTTTCAAGAGAGTGGGAACAAAGACCCTGAAGGTCTAGCCCAGGATTTCTATACCATTGCTTTTGCTGCTTTGCCCAGTCCTAGGCACCTGGGCAACCTAGCTACAAGGTGGGGGAAACCTGAATTCCATTTCTTGTTAGGTTAAAAAAAAAAGCCATTTGCAAAGGAAAATATGAAGACGGATGGACAGAGTATGTAGTTTGTGACCACTTATTGCAATCTGCCACTGGAGAGGTATACATTTTTGGAGAAAGAAAATAATCTCACTTTGGGACATGTCATGGTTGAGGTCTCTCCTTTGGTAATTCTAGGCAAAGCATCCCAGTATCTACAGTATGGTGTAGAACATAAAAGAGAATCCTGCTGGGGTGTTTACATTCAGTAATGGTCTTCATGGAGATTGTAGAGTTTTGAGTAAACAAATGCACACTCCCACAAAGTTCTTATAAATTAAAGGCTAACAAAGAGATCCAGCCCATCTCTCAGATCAACCAATATTTAAGTGAATTCGTCCTTCACATATTTCACCTTGATCTCCAAGGGAAACTCTCTGTGGTCCTGATCTCCTCCCTGTGGCTGGGAGTGCACAGCCTTTTCTGTACACACAGATAAGATCACGTATGGTCTTAGTTAGGGTTACCATTGATATGACTGAAACACCGTGACCAATGCAACTTGGAAAGTAAAGAATTTGTTTCAGCATACAGTTCCAGATAGCCGTCCATCATCACTGAGGGACGTCAAGGGAGGAACTCAAACAGGGCAGGAACCTGGAGGCAGGAGCTGATGCAGAGGCCATGGAAGGGTGCTGCTTACTGGCTTGCTCCTTGTGGCTTGCCTTTTTATAGGACCCAGGACCACCAGCCCAGGGGTGGCATCACCACAATTAAGAAAACGAGGTTAGGTTGTAGGCAAGCCCATAGAGCACTTCCTTAATTGGTGATTGGAAGACTCAATTCAGTGTGGGTGGTGCCATGCCTGGGCTGGTGGTCCTGGGTTCTGTAAGAAAGCAGGCTGAGCAAGCCAGGGAAAGCAAGCCAGTAAGCAGCACTCCTCCATGGCCTCTACATCAGCTCCTGCCTTCAGGGTCCTGCCCTGTTTGAATTCCTGTCCTGGCTTTGATCAGCGATGAGCAGTGATAAGGAAGCATACGCCTAATACGCCGTTTCCTTTCCCAGTGGCTTCGCTCATGGCGTTTCATCACAGCAATAGAAACCCTAACTAGGACACATCCAGATCTTATGGAGTCTCGCGGTTCCCTCCTTTTAGATAACTCTAGCTTTTGTCAAGTTGACATAAAACTAACCAGGACACTTATGAAATAAGAACTTATAAACTGAAAGAAAATTATTCAGTCCTCTCTCCCACGCCAATATACAAGTATAGAATAGGAATAGAATCAATCAAAATTAAAAACTTGATCTTAAAAAAAATTGAGAAATGAATTTTCATACTTTAAATCACAGTAGTTTTAAGTATTTTATTTTGTTTTTCATGTTTTTTTTCCCCCACCCCAAAGACTATCCCTTGGGCATGCTAAAAGAACTGAGAGGCTACCCCGGACTCAGTGCCTCTCTGGCCTTCCCTATTACCCTCCTCTTATCACTGGGAGAGATTGTGAACAAAGTTCACTGGTCTACTTAACTGGATCTGCCCCCAAAAGAACATCGCTGCGTTCCATCTTCTTGCCCAAACTCCCTTAACTAGAAAGTATTAAATTCATCTCACAGGAGGAAAAGCTAGAACCCAGATGAACAACAATGTACCAAGCCATGTTCATTTGTAATAAAAATAAATTACTAACCCTCTATTACCTATATCCCCACTGTCCCTTTCCCATGAAGAAAGTATTTAAATTGTCACGTTTTTCTTGGAGGTGGTAGTTGCATAAGACTCTGGGGCCTCCAGAGGTGACACTCCCACCCAAATTCTCACAGGTCACCTACCATTGCTTTCCAAGATAAATGGCTCATTTCCTGGAGAATCAGGAGGATTCCAGTAGAGTGTAGAAATCAACAAAGACCAGAAAGGCCTTAATCTCCGGTCTAGGAAAAAGCCCTACCCAAGTAGGGATGGTGTAACCATGAACACATTTGAATGGATAAAAGGTTGCAGACCAGCAACTTTACAGTCGCTGGTCAGGCAGGCTCTACTGGATTCCTGGCTACCTGCTCTTCAAACACCCTAACGGAAGACACATGGTGTCCAATTCTGGTTAAAGTTCATGTTGTTTTCATTTTTTCAAAGTGGCAAAAGGGCAGAAACCAGGGTGATTAAGGAAAATGGGCAAATCTGGGAGGAGCAGCCAAAGGGAGTGTGACCAAAACACCTTGTGTGAAGCTCTCAAGAACTAATAAAAGCGCTTGTTTTGTTGTTGGTGGTTTAAAGTGGGGGAAAAAAAAAAAGCAGGAATCTCTTGTTCTTCAACGAAAAGCCCCAAATAAAAGATCTCTTCCAGCCAAGCACAAAGCCCTAAGAGAAGAAGGACAAGAGGAAGCAAGAGGCCCTACCCACTCCCCACCCCCCAGCATCATAAAGAAACAGGGGCCTGAAGAGGTGGTGAGTCCTCTGAGAAAAGGTCTAAGAACTCTGGCACTGGACAGGACATTCAGCCCCAAAGAGACTCACGTGCTTTGTCAAGTGGCCCAGCTACTTGAGCTACAGCATCAAAGGACCATCCTCTATAAGTGGCTCAAAATACCTCCTGCCAGCTCACCTGGGCCCCGGGCCAACAAACAGCAACCCATCTGCTCAACCTTGCCCACAGCTACAGGCCAGAGACTAAGCAAATGAGGCAAAGGCTGCTGGCCTGAGCTGAGAAGAAAGCTGCTGGTAAGGGGGCCGTCCCAACAAAGAGACCGCCTGTCCTTTGAGCATGGGGTCAATACAGTCACCACCACCTTGGTAGAGAACAAGAAGGGGCGGCTAGTGGTGGTGGTCTACGTAGTAGACCTAATTGAACTGGTGCTCTTCCTGCCTATCCTGTGTTGCAAGATGGGGGTCCCCTACTACATCTCAAGGTGTAGACCAAGCTGGGTTGGCTGGTCCACAGCAAGGTATACATCACTGGTGATCTCAAATGGGTTAACTTAGAAGAAAAAGTCTCTCTGGCTAAGCTGGTGGAAGCTATCAGGACCGACTACAATGACTTAGGACAAGATCCGCTGCCACTAGGGAGGCAACATCTTGGGTCCAAAATCTATAGCTCAAATTGCCAAGCAGGAAAAACAAACAAACAAACAATCAAAGGCCAAAGAACTCTAAACTGGGTTAAGTAGCCACTGTCAAGTTGAAAAAAAGAAATTAGGAGAAATATTTTGTAGAGGAATGAGTAGATTTCATTTTTGCGGAAAGCAAGTTCTTATTACAATGTGAATCTATGTTATAGTAGAGCAGGACTGGCCACCATTAGGAGATTCACCTTTAGCCTTATTCACAGGACTGGACCCCATTGCCCTCTGGAGCTGGACCTCCCAACCATCAATATTTACCCAGATGACGTTGGAATGTTCGTTCAGGCCACATCTGAGTCATTATGAAATGAAATATGCAAAAGATGAAACCCTTTGGTGGGAAACATTTGAAGAATTTTTTAAAGATTTATTTATTATTACATGTAAGTACACTGTAGCTGTGTTCAGTGGTTGTAAGCCGTCATGTGGTTGCTGGGATTTGAACTCAGGACCTTCAGAAGAGCAGTCAGTGCTCTTAACCACTGAGCCATCTCTCCAGCCCACAGTTGAAGATTTTTTAAGAAAAGAGATTCACCCACCAGCCTGAAAAGTTTAGGAAGAGATACAAGCGGGAGAGAAAGCTTAGGAATAGAGGGAACGTTTCTGAGCCCTTCACCTGGAAGGTCTTTCTCTTGAGTAGCCTCCTTAGCTCCTTTAGAAAGGCCAGGAGGAGTGGTGACTGCCCACACTCTCAGTAGGCTGAGGCCGAAGGATGGTGACCTCCCCGGACAGGAATATACATACAGTGAGACCTTGTATCTGTCAATCAGCCACTTACAGGAGACCTTTTGTTCAGGCCGACTTACATCTCAACGCCTAATACACAGCTTTGCTCTGTGCTCAGCTTCTATCCCGTGACATAGTCTGACTGCACAGAAGTAGCCTTGGGAGTAGAAAACACTACCAAATGGAGAGATGCTGTGTGTAAAGACGGCGGTGCCGCTGCTAAGTGGTTGGGCGTGCAGGTGACAGAAGCCAAGCTGAGGCAGACCGGCTGAGGGAGGGCATTATTGATTTGGCCTTTTCTTTTTTTAATGAGGAAGATTTGAGATTGGTTTACTGGCCAAGAGTAAGGGCAGAGCTGATAGTCGCTGGGTAAAGATTAAGGAGAGGAGAGGATAACACTGATGGAGGAGAGGAAAATCGGACTTCTTCCAAGATGTTTAAAACCGAGGTCTCATTGAGAGACATGTAGTAATTATTACAAACTGCTAAACTGCTTTCCAAGGTTCATTTCCCAGGTTCAACTCAAAGTGGAAAGGATCCGCTGAACCCACCTGAGTACTGGCAAAGAGGAGGAGGCGATCTTCATGTCAGAAAGGAGTTGCCATCCAAGTTTTATAGTTTTTAACTGTTGGCAAGTTAACAAGCCCATCAGCTTTCTCATTAAAATTTCATGTAGTAAAAGAGAATGGCTTCAAAATGGACAGGGCACCTAATGTTGCTACATGCTGAACAGGCAAGCGGCTGAAAAGACAAATGCCTGAGTTCAGATCCCAGCACCCACGGAACAAGGCAGGCACTGTGCCACGGCCCGTAACCCAGCAGTGTAGGAGGCCGAGGCACAGGGGGTCACTGGGACTTTGCTGACTCTCAGCCTGTGAGCTCCACCCAGGTTCAGGGAGAGGCTCGCCTGGAGAAGGATGACTGAGCATGATGAAGAGGATGCCCAGCAGCGCCTTCTGCCCTCCACTCGTGTGCTACATGGGAGTACAGCATGCGTGCGCACATGCGCACATGCACACACACGCTCTCAAAGCAGTAAGCGCTATTTAGTCATGTTGTTATGTTGTTAAGTGTACGCATTATTTACACAAAAGTTCCAAGAGGAAACGACACTGACCTTTAAGCAGCACCTCTGAGAATTCCATTTTTCTGATCCCTTTTTCTTCTCTGGAAAATATTTGCTGTATTAAGTTCCTTCCCCACTTCTCACTATATTCTGAAGCCACTAGATGGCCACAAAACAGACAACAGGAAATCAAATCAAGGCATCAGCAAGACTCATTTAGCACGGCAAAGTCTCCATCTCCTCACTTACAGAAGGGAATAATGATATTACTCACATTCACGCGACAGCTGCAGGAGATAGTCGGAGGGAGGACGCTGTGCCTCAGAGTCTGTGTATCTCAGAGTACACAGACACACAGATTTCACCGGAAGACCACTGTGGTTTTTCTTTGCATTAAAAAGATTTGCATTAAAAGTTAATAATTAATTCCTTTGTGGTTGGGTTACCTCGCTCAGGATGATGCCCTCTAGGTCCATCCATTTGCCTAGGAATTTCATAAATTCATTCTTTTTAATAGCTGAGTAGTACTCCATTGTGTAAATGTACCACATTTTCTGTATCCATTCCTCTTTTGAGGGGCAAAAGGAACCCACACAATATGTACTCACTGATAAGTGGATATTAGCCCAAAACTTAGGATACCCAAGATATAAGATACAATTTGCCAAATGCATGAAACTCTAGAAGAATGAAGACCAAAGTGTGGACACTGTGCCCCTTCTTAGAATTGGGAACAAAACACCCATGGAAGGAGTTACAGAGACAAAGTTTGGAGCTGTGACAAAAGGATGGACCATCTAGAGACTGCCATATCTAGGGATCCACCCCATAATCAGCTTCCAAACGCTGACACCATTGCATACACTAGCAAGGTTTTGCTGAAAGGACCCAGATATAGCTGTCTCTTGAGAGACTATGCCGGGGCCTAGCAAACACAGAAGTGGATGCTCACAGTCAGCTATTGGATGGATCACAGGGCTCCCAATGGAGGAGCTAGAGAAAGTACCCAAGGAGCTAAAGGGACCTGCAACTCTATAGATGGAACAACATTATGAACTAATCAGTACCCCGGAGCTCTTGACTCTAGCTACATATGTATCAAAAGATGGCCTAGTCGGCCATCACTGGAAAGAGAGGCATTGGATACACAAACTTTATATGCCCCAGTACAGGGGAACGCCAGGGCCAAAAAAAAAAAAAAAAGGGAATGGGTGGGTGGGTGGGTAGGGAAGTGGGGGGAAGGGTAAGGGGGACTTTTGGGATAGCATTGGAAATGTAATTGAGGAAAATACGTAATAAAAAAAAGTTAATAATTAGTGAAATAGGAATGAAGATGAAATGTGTGTTCCTGTCAATGACAAAAGGCTCTGATGCAGCAGAGGAATTAAAAAAAAAAAAAAAAGAGGAGGATTTTGGGAGCAGCATGCATAAGGAAGGAGAAGGGTCTCGGAAGAGGATTGGGAAGGCAAGAAAAATAGCTCAATGAATTTCAAAGATAAGGAGTGTTTAGTGAAGAAAACCTTTTTTTGTTCTTTTACTGTATTTATTGATCAAAATCTATAAATCTGATAATGTTGAAAGTTAAAGTCATTTTTGTGATTATCATTTTTAAAATGTTGCGATTTATTTCCCATGATAGCCTAGAAATGTATTTGTGTGTTTTCTGGTTGTTATTTTTCTGGTGTGTTGGTGGTGGAGGTGGTAGGTTTAAAACAGGGTCTAAAGTAGTCCAGGATAGTCTCGAACCTTTGATCTTCCTCCTTCCAACTCCCATGTGCTTAGGTCATAGGTATGTGTCACCTACTTCATCTCTGTTGGACATTTTTGTTGTTTTGAGATAGAGACTCACTCTGGAGCACAAGCCATTCTCTAACTCATGATGCTCCTCCTGCCTTAGCCTCCTGAGTGCCAGGATGTATATATACTATGAGGCCTAGCTTGAAAAAGTAATTCTTTACTGAAATGCTAAATGTTTAAAAGAACAAAAACAGACAGACAGACAAACAGACAGACAGACAGACAAACCTTTTTCTAGGCTTAGGTTGTAACTCAGTGAGTAGAAGGTGAGATAGCACTCACAAGGTCCTGAGTCTGATCTCCTTTCACACAACCATAACCCCAGCACTTGGTAGGTGAAGGTAAGAAGATCAGAAATTCAAGACCATCCTCAGCTATATAGTTTAAGTTTGAAGCCTATCTGGGCTATATGAGATCCTGTCTCAAAAAAAAAAAAAAGTCTATTCTTTTTAAACTTAAGAAGTGAAAAGTCACATATAGTAATAGCACATTTCTATCTTGCTTTGTTTAATTTATAGCATAACAGCTTACATAAAATGTAATAGTTTTAGTGATGCCATAGATGATAAAAAAAAAAGCAGAACATAGAACTAGACTGAGGAAGATTGAATCCTGACTCTACGGACTCTTGGCTCTGTAACTCAGAGAAAATGGCCTGGCCTTTTTGTAGCTCAGTGTTCTCACTCATAAAAGGAGGATCCTAATAGTATCTATCTCATAATATCTTTTATGAGAAGTAGATAATGCATGTTCTAACGACTTGGCATACAAGAAGCAAGAAGCAATCATTATAAGCATTGCACAGTTGCCCTTGTATTCAAGGGTTCACATTCAAGGAGTCCTAGGCAAACAGTTATGACTCAAACAGATGTTAGTGTGTATAACTAAGGAAGGAGTCTTGTCTGTGGGAGGACTTGGGTTGTGCTGGGACAGTTTCTATCATTAACTTTCTGAAGGCCTTTAATGGTAAGAATTACAACCACTAGTCCTAGTGGTCACGCGGCCCCAGTTGTGTCTCTAACCCAGATAGTCCTACCTTGTCATAGGGTCATGGGAAGGCAAGAAGTTGGGCAGGGTGGTCTTTCTTCTTGGGTCTTACAGGGATGCTTCAGTCTTCTTGTCCATACTTTTCAGTCTTTACTAGGACTGATGCTGCTCTTGTGAGATGGACTCTAGCCGCCCAGGACTCTATAAGGCCCCACCCCCTGGCAGCCCAAGGGATGGGGCTTATCACTAGGAGACCCTGCCAAGCAGTTGGTGATCTATATACTCAGGCTTATTATTAAGTCACTGCTTGGGTGTCAACTGTTAATGCATTATTGCAGTATCCCTGGTGCCTAGTCGCATGAACACCATATAAGAGGTGCTAGTAGATTTGGACTAAAGAAGTGAGCCTGCCCATATTTCCAATGACTTCAACCCCCCCCCGCCCCCCGAAGGTATGGGTGATCTGATAGGTTTGGGTGATCTGATCTGTACCACTGATCTTATCCCCACTATTTTTTAACCACTCCCAGTCTGATCCAACCCTCATTTCTGACCCTCTAAAACCTTTCCCCAATCCTCCTGCTTTTCTTGACACCTAACTTGTGAATTTATTGTCTTAGAACATCTTTTTCCCTTCACGGCTTAAGCCAAGGTCTTTCTCTCCATATTTTCTTGGTTTGTCCCTCAAATAGAAACCATGATTCTGGGGAAGACAAGTCTCTTGCTCTCTACGGCACCTTCCAAACCTTTTCTCCTCCTTTCGAAAACTCTGATTCATTTGAAGTTCTTATCATCTTACTGTACTGACCCCACGTACTGATGCTATGCTCCTATTAGATTCACTAAGTGTTAGGCTTAAAGAAAAGGACCGATGCCAGGCACACACCTTTAATCCCAGCACGTGGAAGGCAAAGGCGAGCAGATCTCTGATTTCAAGGCCAGCCTAGTCTACAGAACAAGTTCCAGGAAAACCTGTCTTTTAAAATAAAAAATCAAGAACAACAAAAACAAAGGACCACTAGAAAAGACATAGATGGGATAGCAAAAACACAAAAACTAGTATGTGCAGTAACCAAGGTGATTGTGCTCCTGGTCCACTCTGCCCAGAGGGGAAGCTAAGACTTAGGAGAGTTACACATAGGAACAACCATGAAAGAGAGCAGAGATCTTAGCTACAAGGAACATAGTCTTCCCTCTGGCTGCTAGAGTTTAGCTGATAGATCCCCAGATAGATCCCCACTGGCCACATCTGAATAGTACCAGAGCAAGGCAACTTGTTGATTTTAGCCCCCAGGTTTCAGATAACAAGACCCAGAGGTCTGGTGGGGCAGGGAGAAGTCCAGCTTCTCCCATGCTGGCGCCATCAACTCTCTTTTAGGATCTGAGCTCTTAGCGGATTACTTTCATCCCATCACTCAGGGTGGGGGAGGGGCTGCCTATCCTTTCCATCCATTCCCACGGTCATGCTCTAAAATCCAGTAAGTATTGGCTTCAGCCATCCCACTCAGACTATGACCTGGATAGTTCTCTGCAAGGCTTCAAGTATTTGTATTAGTCAGGGTTCTCTGGAGTCAGAGAACTTTTGGAACATCTCTCTATATTAAAAGGACTAATTAGAATGACTTACAGGCTGCAGTCTGATTAACCCAACAATAGACATTTGTGGATGGGAAGTCCAAGAATTTAGTAGTTGCTCAGTCCCACGAGGCTGGGTGGGACTTCTGCATAAACAGCAGGAATTCTGTATAAACAGCATTTTTAGTTACCCTGCTCCTGGTGAGGGTGCTGGTTATTATTCTGGACCTTCTTTCTTCAGCTCTTCCACTTGGTAAAGACTGCTCTTTCTTCAGTCTCTTATCCACAGACTTCTGTGTGTCTGTATGCCCATCCCAGCCCCCCTGACTGGTTAACAGGTAAGGCTCACCTCTCCTCCAAATGCCATCTTCTCCACTTAGGTTCTAAACTCAAATCCGTTTCCTCTTCTGAAGCCTTTTTGTTCCTCTTTTCTCACACTCCTGTGGCAAGATCCCTCTCCTGCAGCTCTCTAATAGCGAGTATGTCAAATTCTCACCTTAAAACTAATTTCCAGGGCTGGAGAGATGGCTCAGCCCTTAAGAGCACTGACTGCTCTTCCAGAGGTCCTGAGTTCAATTCCCAGCAACCACATGACGGCTCACAACCATCTGTAATGGATTCTGATGCCCTCTTCTGGTGTGTCTGAAGATAGCTACAGTATACTCATAAATAAATAAATAAATAAATCTTAAAAATAATAATAATAATTTCCAGGAGGTGCAGTTCTGGGGTAAAAGTCTTACCTCACATTTCCAAGGCCCTGCCTTTGATCCTCAAAAAGGGAAAAACACATTTTCTCAATTCCAGATTTTCTGTCTTTTACCCAATATGACCATTTCCCATTTAGGGAGAATTGGAAATGCCTAATAATAAATCTGATTTTCTTCATTTTTTAAGTCTGTTTCTCTGCTCACTCTCAACTGTTTTTCCAGCATTTGCAATGCTTTGGAATGCTGCCACTGTTTAGATTTCCGGCGACTGTCCTGTTCCAAGTACCTGACCTACTTACCTATGATCGACGTGTACAGGGCTGACTGCGGTCAGTCTGACATCCACAGGAATAGGGCTGATTGCAGTCTAACATCCACAGGGATAGGGCTGACTGCAGTCTGACCCTTATTTTCTTCTCCTGGTTTCCGTGGAAAGGCTGCATCTGTTACTTTTCTGTTGCTGTTATAAAACACCATGACCAGGTCAACTTACAGAAAGAAGTGTTTATTTGGGCTTACAGTCCAGAGGGATAAGTTTCCTGGTGGTGAATGGGCACACCAGCGTTCAGCAGGTGTAGCTACCTAGCGGCAGGAACAGCAATCTAGTTGTTCACATCTAGAACAGCAAGTGCAAAGCAGACAATGACTGTAAATACGAGAGGCTCTTTACTCCCAAGGCTCATCCCCAGCGGTAAGACTTCCTCCAGCAAAGCCACCTCGCCTAAGCCTCAGAGTGACACCAAATGGGAACCAAGTGCTCCAATGCCCGAGACTACGGGGAAACGTTTCTCGTCCAAACCGCTATACCAGTCTTTCTTGATTCTCCTTCAGTTCCCAAGACTTTTCCATCTCCTTTCTTTGATTGCTCAGTCTCCTCTCCTCCACTAAGTGGCAGCAACCCCAGACAGACTCTTCTTTATCCAGGACTGCGGTGGTGAATATTGGTTGTCAGCTTGACAGCACCTAGAATCCCTTAGAAATGAGCGTGACTATGGTGTCAGTTAGGTTAGATGGAAAGATTCACCAAAACTGTGGGTGCCACCGTTTCACAGATTTAGTCCCAGACCAGATAAACAGAGGAAAGTGAGCTGAGAACTGCGAATGCGACGTGACCACGTACCTCACGCTCCTAGCATGCTTTCCCTACCATCATCGACTGTTCCCTCAGACTGCAAGCCAGAGTAAACTCTTCCTTCCTTAAGTTGTGTTTATCAGGTATTGTGCCATAGCAGTGAGGGGATTAACTAACACAAGTAGCCATATGTATCTGTTTTAAATTTTTTAAATTACATGTATTTTATTTCTTGTTATGTACACGGTGCTCTACCTGCACATACACTTGCATGCCAAAAGAGGGTATCAGATCACATTATGTGAGCCACTATGTGGTTGCTGGGAATTGAACTCAGGACCTCTGGAAGAGCTCTTCCAGAGCTATTAACTGCTGAGCCATCTCTCCAGCCCGTGTCTATTTAAATTTAAAATAATAGGGAGACAACATTAAAATTCACTTTAAGAGATCGGTTATCTCAGTTGGTAGAGTGTGAGATTTTTTTGGGTTTTTTTGTTCGTTTGTTTTTTGTTTTTTGTTTTTTCGAGACAGGGTTTCTCTGTGTAACCCTGGCTGTCCTGGAACTCACCCTGTAGACCAGGCTGACCCGGAACTCAGAAATCTGCCTGCCTCTGCCTCCCAAGTGCTGGAATTAAAGGCGTTCACCAAAACTGCCCGGCAACATGAGACTCTTAATCTCAGGGTCATGGATTTGAGCACCACGTTGGGCACTTCCTTGGGCTGGAGAGATGGCTCAGCAGTTAAGAGCACTGACTGCTCTTCCGAAGGTCTTGAGTTCAAATCCCAGCAACCACATGGTTGCTCACAACATTCGTAATGAAATCTGATGCCCTCTTCTGGGGTGTCTGAAGACAGCTGCAGTGTACGTACATATAATAAATAAATAAATATTAAAAATAAAAATAAAATAAAATAATGAGACAACATTAAAATTCAGTTCAAGAGCCCAGCTAGCTCAGTTGGTAGGACATGAGACTCTTTAATCTAAGGGTCATAGGTTTGAGCCCAACATTGGGTGAACATTGGGTGAACGTTAGGTGCTTCCTTGGGCTAGAGAGATGGCTCAGTGGTTAAGAACACTGACTGCTCTTCCAGAGGTCCTGAGTTCAATTCCCCCAGCAACCACATGGTGGCTCACAACCATCTGTAAAGTGGTCTGGTGCCCTCTTCTGGTGTGTCTGAAGACAGCTACAGTGTAGTCATATACACTCATATATATTAAATAAATATTTTTTAAAATTTCTAGTTCAATTGTACTAGCAATATTTCAAGTGCTCACTGGGCACAAGTAAGTGGTGTACCACACAGATAAGGATAACGGTATCATCACCAACAGTGGTGCTGGACAGGACTGAGCTAACCACTCTAGTGACCTTGACTAGCTCCATCTTAATGGTGCATCTATATGCTAACGAGCTCTGAATGTATACTGCCAATCTGACCCGAGCTTCGGATTTGTATATAGAACGGTCTATTCCACGTGAGTGCCTGTGTGTCTTAACAGGCTATCTGTATGAGAACAGAGCACTACGTTTTCATCTCCTTCTGCCTTCCTCCACCCACAAAAGCATTTTCTCCTCTGTCAGACGACACGATCTCATCAGGGTTTTAAAAATATGTTTCTTTTAAAAAAATTTTTTTTAATTTATGTGTGTATGTTAGTATGCACACTGTGTGCAGATTCTTGTATAAGCCTAAAGGCACCAGATTCCCTGGAGCTGTGGCTACATAGGCTGTTGTGAGCGGGCTGATGTGGGAAAAGAACCCTGGTCCTCTGCAAGAGCAGCAAGTACTCTTAACCACTGAGCCAGTTCCGAAGCTTCCATCTCACCACGTCTGAAACAACAACAACAACAAAATCTGTTCCTACCCTGATTCTCTTTTTTCCTTCGTCTTCAATATCTAATCCATTCGCTTTATTAACCTCACACATAAAATATATTTCAAATCTGTCCTTAGCTACATCCTCTGTCACATTGTCAAGTCCATAATTCCTGCCTGGGCCACTGTCCTGCTTATAATGACATAGCCTGCACCCACAACAGTTTGCAACAGTGCTCAGATGCATAATAAAACATGATGGCCAGGCGGTGGTGACACACACCTTTAATCCCAGCACTTCGGAGACAGAGGCAGGCGGATTTCTGAGTTCAAGGCCAGCCTGGTCTACAAAGTGTGTTCCAGGACAGCCAGGGCTACACAGAGAAACCCTGTCTCAAAAAAACAAAACAAACAAACAAACAAACAAACAAAAAACAAACAAAAACATGCTGACTACATCAACACAGTCAATCCTGTCTAGAATGCTGAAAAAAAAATCCAACTTTGTAAAAAACTTCACAAATGTGTCTGATAATAGATATCTAACATAGAAACCTTAAGAAATCTTTTTTTTTTCCCTGTATTTTTGAGGATCAGTCTCATTCATCCCACACAGACCTTACACATATTCTGGGGCTAAGAATGACTGAATTCATTATCCTCCTTTCTCTACCTACCTCCCAAGTGCTGGCATTAGGTGTTTAAACTACCAAGACCATCTCAAGAAACTCCAGTGAACAGATTCAAGAATGACCACTTCCCAGATATGTTTATAGATTGGTGTGAATCACACACATTGTTCACCTCGTCAGCCACTACTAATTTTTTTTTTGCCTGCTTTCCCAGAGCACCATGAATCTGTTATCAATATGTTGGGAAAACTTTTGTTGCTGCTCCTTCCGGCTCGGCCTTAACTGCCTCGCTTAGCCTGTGATGCTATCCTGACCTCTTGAACATATTCTATACATTCTAATGAAAGAACCTAGTGGGGAAACCCCCACTCAATTCTCGTTCGGCGCGCACCCAAGAATCACGAACAGACGACCATCTTGATGTAAAAGCATGAGGTAGTTTAATGACGGAGCTCCATGCCTACACATATCTCCCGCAGGAGACAGAGGTGTCGACCACATGGTGGAGCCAAAATGGCGGAGCTCCGTTTCGAAACGTATCTCACACAGGAGACAGTGGTTTCAACCCTGATGCTTGGAAGCTAGGGGTTTTTATAGAAAAGGGGTGGGGCTGGGGGAGGAATTGGCGCCGTTTTACATGATTGGTCCATTTAAACATCAACAGACTGTCAGAAGGGCAGGAGATAGGGAGGCACTAGGCCAGTCAGGACATGTAACGACGGGCCTGCCCGGGCATGTCCTGGCCTGTTCTACTATGTTCTCAGCCCCAGGTTTTAAAGCTCACAAACAACTCTTTGGGCTATTTGACATAAATTACATGAATCACATGTCTCAAGTTTTATTTCCTTTCACTATCACAGTCCACTTGTCCCAGTTGTGGTCAACCTAGATTTTTTTTCTATAGTTTTAGGATTATAATGAGAGGACATGAGGGTAAGGTAATACGAAGTGTAATAGTATCCTTTCTATGCTAAGTAAGTGGGGCCTGGAGCCATGAAATTATGCATGCCTGGCATCTGCAGTGCCTGTCAGTTTACACACACACATCTTCCCAGCAATCCAAACACCACAACTGCCTATAAAAGCAACCTCCTCTCCTTGCTTCCTCTCCATATCCACCCTCCATATAATTACCATATATCATCTTTGAATTTTACATCACCCTCCATTCCTATCTCTACCAGTTTTGGGGTCTGCTTCATTTTATGTATGGGTGACATAAATATGGCTTAAAATAGAGAAAGAAAGTCTCCCATAGGGGATTCTGAAAAGATGTGTTTTCCTTAATACAGACCCAATGACCAACACAACAACTTCTAAGGTAGACATCACCATGTCTGCCCACTAATAACTTCTTTTAAATATGAAGCGACTCGTAGGTTGAAGCCACTTTGGAGAACAGCAGAGAAGGTTCTGAAAGAAAACGGCATGACACTTTGTAACATTCTTGAGCCACTCCTTCTTCCTGTGTATGTTAATGTGTGTGTGTGTGTGTACATGTGTGTGTGTGAGGAGGTCAGAGGTCAACATTGTCTTTCTCAATTGCTTCTCTGCCTTATTTTCGTTTTCAATGATTTGTTGTTGTTGTTTCTATGTGTGTATGTGTTTTGCCTGGATTATCTCTGGGCACCATGTGTGTGCCTGCAGAGGTTGGGAGGAAGGCATCTGATCCCCTAGAACCAGAGTGGCAGAAAGTTGTGAGCCACCATGTGGGTTCTCGGCCTGGAACCTGGGACCTCTGGAAAAGCAACCAGTGCTCTTAACCTTTGTGCTGTCTCCCCGCCCCCACCCCCACCCCCCCAGCCCTTGAGCCACAAATGATATCTGTCTAAAAGTCTGGCATTCTTATTGATTTTCATCACATAAATAACCTCAGGCAAATTAACTTTTGTGTAATCTATTTCCCTATTGTAATTCAAAGAGTAACATTTACATAGAACCTGACTGTAAAGAATGAGGTTAAGAAGGAGTGATGAAAGAGCCCACAGGCACCGTGCTATAATATCAACAAGATAGAGATACAGTCAGGAAATCTCCCAAGCAGTTTGCTGACTCGGGAACCAACACACCTAGCTTTATAAGGAGATCTCAGGGCGCCTTCCTGGAACTTCTGACTCAGTATCGCTCCCAAAAGCATTCTAGGCTCCAGGTAAATGTGATCGTCAATCCAAACTGAATTTAACAACGGACCATATGGTGTAGCATTCTTAGGCAGCAGGAGTTAGGATTTCTGGTTTCTAATTCTAGACATGACATTATTGCATTTAGGCCAATTTGTAGCACCTTTCTCGACCTGTCTGCATGCCTGACCTATTCAATCTGTAACCCCATAAGGGTCTGAAGGAATGTTTGTTGTCAAGAGGTTTTATTTTGCTGTAATTTAGGCTAAGTTCACAAACGCACGCACAACTGGGATTAGAGTGGGCAGTGGAAGTCTATCATTTCAGAGGACCGCGGGAGGAATAAGCCAGAAATGCTTTGTGATAAACTTAACTGCAGGGCTATGTCTTCCTCCCTTGCTACCTGAAGCCAAGGGGTTTCCAATCCTCCCAGGAATATGACATAGCTTGAAGTGATCCGGATTCTGGTTATAGTTTGAGATCTGTGAAACTGTCTAGAAAACATAAATGTCAGGAAAGGGCGGATTTGAATGTTTTCCCCCTAAGAGTATGCCTCTGACTGGCAAAAATTTTCTAGTTCGGTTTGTCTTGGAACCCGTAAGGAAGAAAGGAAGTAGTGATGTATGCCAGGAGCCTCAGGCAAAACCTGGCAGGACAGGAGCAGCTACTAACCCGGGGCTTCGTGGTCCTTCTACCATACATGTAGTTTGACCTCGCCACTGGCAGAAATCAAACTTCTCCAGCACTTAACTTTCCAACTACACAACTGCAGCACAAACTCGGGTAACAAAACCATTACTGTTCCTTGTAGCGCTTCCTGGGCAAACTGCCCTTAGCCCCACCCATCACGGACAAACCCGGCTCACTGAGACGCAAGAGACGCGTCGTTCTGCGTTTTCCAATCAGAGCCACACTTCTGAACTTTGACCGCCCAACTTGGCAAGCTCCGCCCAGTGCAGACCATCCCCGCCCACAGAGAGGCGCTTTGCTCCCTGTTTGCTCTTAAGCGCGGTGCTTGCAAACTTTAACCGCTGGCGCCAGGTCTACACGCATGCGCCATCCTTTGAATGCTGAGCATTCTGATTCTAGCTGCTACAGCCGCAGGGCTAGTGATCTTGCTATTCCAGCGACTATGGACCGTGCTTGGGCCCCATCACGTCACTCCCCGAGAGTCTCTCAGACTCTTGATCGTGGCTGGATCCGGTAAGTATCCGGGCGGAGGCCGACGGTCTTGAGTTAGGCACTACAAACCCCAGAATGCATCGCGACTCTCTTCGCCCTTCTTAGCGCCTTTAGGAGCGCTGCATGCTGAGATTTGTAGTTTCTTTGCGTTCCCGGAACCGGCCACCCCAGGCAGGAAAAAATGCTGGTTAGCTGACGCCACCCAGCCGCCTGTCATTAAGACAGGTCATTTACACTTGTCTGTAATTAAGCCTCTCTGTAGTGTACTGCTTTCTAACAAATAATTAGCGACGGAGTACGCCGAAGCCTTTTGATGCTGACATATTGTTGCCCTCTTTGCTGCTGTGCGTTATTAATTCTAGGTCTTTGTACTTAGTTTAAGAAATGTGAACATTACATGGTAAACGAAGTAGAGTTGTCGCACTTATGAATGCGCAAAGTCCCTGAGGATAAAAACGTGGACACTCCATACGACGATACCTCCAGAGTGACAGGATATGAGTAATAAACTGTCCAGTCAGCTCTGAACATTTTAAAACTTAAAATTTTAGATGAACAGTTTTGACGAGTGTATAGTTAAACACGACTCAACTTTAAACAACCAAGGTGATACCCAAACCTATATCAATGCTGTCTGGAATACATATGTTATAACCTATTGCTCCAGGGACAGTAAAACAAAACCATTGCCTAACAGAAAATGATGCAGTCAAGACACACAGTAAATTCGAGGTGTTTAAGGCAGCCTCTGCAGGAGACCATACAGTTTTACAGTAGCTTTAAAAAAAATACACACTAATAAAAATACACAAACTAGTAATGTAGTTGTGTATTATTGTTATCAAATGTTATGAACTGTATATAGTAGTATATATTGTACTTTTTTTAAAGACTTGTTTATTATATGTAAGTACACTGTAGTTGTCTTCAGACACACCAGAAGAGGACGTCAGATCTCGTTACGGATGGTTGTGAGCCACCATGTGGTTGCTGGGATTTGAACTCAGGACCTTTGGAAGAGCAGTCAGTGCTCTTAACCGCTGAGCCATCTCACCAGCCCCTATATTGTACTTTTTTATATTGCAGGCAGCACAGTGAATTTGTTCATAGATTACCTTGGGCTACTGTGTTATGGTTGCTGTGTCACTAGACAATAAGGAATTTTCTGTTCCTTTTTAATGTCATGTGACCAATATCCTGTCATTGACTAAAACATCATTATGTGATGAGTGACTACACACACACTAATGATATTTATGATGTATGCAAATGTACCAAACTTAACATGCAATTATAATTCCTTACTTATTTACTTAACATATTTTGAGTCATGGGAATGGCCAGACACTACACTGAGCTCTGGAACAAAACAAAACTGAAAATAGAAAAACAAACAAAACAAGCATCACAAGGCACAGTGTGATGCCTACGTGACAAACACTAGGGAAAGGACAGAGGCGCAGCAGTGAAGGAAATAGGACACAAACAGAAGATGAGACAGAAGGAGTAGCTGCCACACAGAGAAGGACAGAAATCTCATATTAACTGCGTAAGAAATACAAGTTATTTCAAGTGAGATGCAAAGCTACTGGGGACTTTTGAACACAAGTAAAATATTATCACATGAAAATTACCTCAAGATGTATAGGGAGAGGAAGTGGGGATATGATCTATATAAAGCTGTATTTATAATTTATATGACAGTGGCGTGAAGCAAGATGAGGTGGTAAGAAGTGATTGGAAGGGTGGAGAGATGGCTCAGCAGTTAAGGTCTTTGTTCTTGTGCAGGACCAGGGTTTGGGTCCCAGCACCCATATGGTGGCTCACAGCCATCTATAACTCCAGTTCTAGGAACCCTGTGGGGATTGAGTGGGGTCCTGAGTGAATGTGTATTGTTGATATGGCCAGGCCCCGTGGGAGTGGCAAAGCCTTCTGTAGGTGAAGTGCAGAGAGATGACAAAGCCTTTCTCTGGTCCTTGTTGGAATGTTGATAGAATATGCAAAGTATAGCTTTCTTCCCCCCCAGAGATGTTACAGCCTGAAGACTGCTCCCATACAGAGACTGTTCCTACAGAGCTAAGCTTGCCCCCTTGTCCAGCTGAACATAATAACCCTGTTTCCTTGCATATATGTATGTGATCACCCTGCCTTCCTGTATATAATAAAGGCTCTAGCTTCTGGGATCCTGTGGCTTCTTCATCAGAGAGCCCAGACCATCCAGGCCTACCTATTCTGTATGTGTGTCTGCATGTCCTTCATTCCCTCATCACCCAGTTAGGTCAGATTCAGGAGCTGTACAGAGCATGGCAGGATCCTACACCCTCTTCTGACTTCCATGGTCACCAGGTACACAGATGGCACACAGATATACATGCAAACAAAACCTCCATACACATTAAAATGTATACAGTGTTCTGCCTGTATGTATGCCTGTAGGCCAGAAGAGGGCACCAGATCTCATTATAGATAGTCATGAGCCACCATGTGGTTGCTGGAAATTGAACTCAGGACCTCTGGAAGAGCAGCCAGCACTTTTAACCTCTGAGACATCTCTCCAACCGACATTAAATAAATCTTTAAAAGTTAAGAAATGGGGGTTGGAGAGATGGCTCAGCGGTTAAGAGTACTGACTGTTCTTCCAAAGGTCCTGAGTTCAAATCCCAGCAACCATATGGTGGCTCACAGCCATCCATAATGAGATCTCACACTCTCTTCTGGTGTGCCTGGAGACAGCTACAGTGTACTTATAAAGTAAATAAATAAATCTTTTTTTAAAAAAAGTTAAGAAATGAAGAAGTGATTGGATGCTGGGTGTGTTTTAAGGTATATCTAATAGTATTTTATCAGTTCATAATGATCTCCAGTGTGTCTCTTTTTTAAAGATTTCCTTTTTATGTGTGAATATATCTGTATATTCATGTGGCTGCCCATCTACTAAAATAATTTTCTCCTTCCTACTTTAAGAAAGATTTATTTTTATTTATGTATATGTAGATGCTTCTGTGACATGTGTGCATCTGTGTGTACATGCCTACAGAGGCCAGAAAAGGTCGTCCGAGTCCCGGGAACTGGAGTTATGTGGGTAATAAGAATCAAACTGAGGTCCTCTGGGAAGGCAGCAAGTTCTCTTAACCACTGAGTCAGCTTCCAGCCCCCTCCCCTAGTGTAATAGAAGAATACAATGGAACCTTGGTAACAGGGTCAGTCGTTTTAGTGACTTCACTTAGTAGCAGGGTCAGTCATTTTAGTGACTTTACTTAGTAGCCAGGTTAAATTTTCCATGAGTGCTTTCACTGAGTGTTTCCATGCAAAAAAACAGAAGAGAGACCTGTTACAGCGTCTTAGGAAGCTCCCATTTCACTGTGGATATTAGGTTTTATCATTAATTATTCCATCTGTGTGGTGGGGGAGGGGGGAACTACTTGGTCCAACACTTTTTCAAGGCCCAAAATAAAAAATACTACAATGAGTATAAAGTAGATGTGTCAATCATTTCCCCCAGGGGAGAAGATGGGAGGCAAGTTATAGGTAATCCCTGAAGTGCCCACTGCAGCGAGCTCACCACATTCCTTCCTAATTCATTCTAGAACCCGGGAAAGCAAAACAAAACAAAACGGTCTTTTCTCCTTTGAAAATATCTGATGGGGAGGGAAGTACATCTTGTGTGCTTGTCTTTCTGTGTGCTTCTGTGTTACTAAAAACTTATTCTTAGAACAACAAAGGAGGGAGGGATGAAAGAGCTTTCTGGGTGAAAGAGGCAAGGAGGATGTGGTGTAAGATGGCTGCAGGGAATGGCTGGGCTGGACCAAGGAGCTGGTGAAATAAAACTGAAATGGTTACAGCTTATGAGGAGTTTGATATTTCACTGTTCTTTTGTGATAGTTTTCACGTGAGAAACCACTGGGGCCATGCAGGCTGGCTCTCTTTCCCTACCCATGGGTTTTACATTTTCAGATCCAAAATAGCTTGAAAAAAAATGCATTTGTAATGAACATGTACAGACTTTTCACTATTCCTTAAGCAATATAGTATGCTAATTATTTAATTAGCATTTACATTATATTAAGTAAGAAATCAAGGAATGGTATAAAGTGTACAGGAGGAAAATGTGTAGGTTATATATAAAAATGAAACCATTTGTGTGTAAAGAACTTGAATACCTGGAGATTTGGGGTTCAGTGGGGAACCCAGAACCCTGTGCCCCAGGGATGACTGTAATTGATGTTTTTGTTTTTGTTTTTTCAAGACAGGGTTTCTCTGTATAGCCCTTGCTGTTCTGGAACTCACTCTGTAGACCAGGCTGACCTCGAACTCAGAAATCTGCCTGCCTCTGCCTCCCAAGTGCTGGGATTAAAGGCATGCGCCACCACGCCCCGCTGTAATTGATGTTTTTAATACATTTTTTTAATATTAATGTGTATGTGTGTGTGGAGGGTGTTCTAGGAGGTTAGAAGAGGGTGTAATGTCTTCTGGAGCTGGGGTTATAGGAAGTTGCGAGTCACTCCATGTAGATGCTGGGAGCTGAACTCCAGTCCTCTGCAAGAGTAGAGAGAACTCTTAATTCTCTTAATTGCTGAACCATCCTTCCAGTCCCCACTGTCATTGATTTTTTTTTTCTTTTAGCTTTTCAAGACAAGGTTTCTCTGTGTAGTTCTGGTTGTCCTGAAACTCACTCTGTAGACCACCCTGACCTCGAACTTACAGAGATTTGTTTGCCTCTGTCTCCTGAGTGCTAGGATTTAAGTCATAAACCCCTACTGCCCAGATGACACTGAATTTAAAAAAAAAAAGATTTATTTATTTTTATTTATATGAGCACACTGCAGTTGTCTTCAGACACACACTAGAAGAGTGCATCAGATCCCATTACAGATGGTTGTGAGCCACCATGTGGTTACTGGGAATTGAACTCAGGACCTCTGGGAGAGCAGTCAGTGCTCTTAACCGCTGAGCTATCTCTCCAGCTCTATAACTGATTTTTTAAAAAAAGATTTATTTATTTTATATATGTGAGTACACTATAACTGTCTTTGGACACACCGAAAGAGGGCATCGGATCCCATTACAGATGGTTGTGAGCCACCATGTGGTTGCGATATTGAACTTAGGAACTCTGGAAGAGCAGTCAGTGCTGTTAACCTCTGAGCCATCTCTCCAGCCCTGTAGCTGATTTTTAAAGTTATGATTTCGAGAATAAAGTGTTAACATTTTTTAGATTGCAAAATTTAAGGAGCTGAATGTCGACTCCTTTGGAGGATCGGGTAACCAGTTGAAGACCTCACTCAGTGTGCTGAACCTTCTGTTAGAACCTGAGGTTAGAGTGGCCAACAGTTTTCCTTCAGGAAGCTCACGCCCTGATGACAGAGCGCATTAAGCGGCTTCTCCACACAGAAACCTCCTTGTCCTGTCTTCATCCTGCTTGCCTGACCTCACCTCACCTTTACCCTTGTGTTCCCATTGCCCCATGAAAGCAGCTCAGATCTTACTGTCTCGTGTTCTGACAATCCTGCCTCTGCCCAAAGGCCTCCACTCCTACATGTCTGTTATTTTCACGTGTCATCTTAGCTTTTCCAGGGTCGTTCTTATTTTGAAAGCATTGATCTTTCATAGCCCGTCATCCCACCTGAGTGGCCTTGCATCTTCTTTATAAATGTGTGTGTATCTTGCCCTCTCCAGGACAGCTTTCTTGATTTCAGGAAATCAAGAAAGTATCTTATACTTCCATAAACAGTCCTCATTTATTTTTTTACTGATAGTACCATTTTTAATGCATTTATTATCTTTTATATAAAAGCAGTATTTATACAAGGGCATAGATTGTGTGTTCTGTGTTCATGTTCTACATCCTTTTAGGAAGTATGCATTCACAGTAGTTCCTTACCCCTGAAAACATGACTTTGGGATAATATGGTGAAATGGATAGTTTTCATAGTAGGTTATTTTTTTTAATTAAGGTTCTATTGTTTGTTTATTATTTACTTTTTTATTTTGGTTTTTGTTTGCTTGTTTGTTTGTTTTTGAGACAAGATTTCTCTGAGAAGCTCTGGCAGTTATGGAACGCTCACTGTAGACCATTCTGGCCTCAAACTGAGAGATCTGCCTGTCTCTACCTCCCAGGTGCTGGGATTAAAAGTGTGCTGCCACCACCACCCAGCTAAAAATTTACTTTTGATTATGTGTATATGTGTGTGTGGGGGGGGGTTGTGCATGTGTGTACAGGTGACTGTTGGACCATCAAGATTTCCTGAAACCAGAGTTGCCCCACATGGGTGGTAAGAACTGAACTTGGGTCTTCTACGACAGAAGAACACATTCTTTAAGCATGGAGCCATCTCTCCAGCCCATATTGCATTTCTTCTCCCTGTTTTTCTTAGATTTAGTGTGTGTGTGTTTGTGTATGTGTGTGTGTGTGTGTGTGTGTGTGTGTGTGTGTGTGTGTGTTAGCTGTGCATATGTATGAGTACCTTGTGCATGCCTGGTGCCTATGGAGGTCAGGAAAGGGTGTCAAGTCCTCTGGAGTTATAGAAAGATGTGATACACAAGAGCAGCAAGTGCTCTAACCACTAGGCTGCCTCTTCAATGATTTCCCCCCCCTTCCCCATTGTGATGGTAACCTTAAGCCATAGTATTCTTGTTCCTAGGTGGACACACCACTGAGATCTTGAGGCTGGTTGGAAGCTTGTCCAATGCCTATTCACCAAGGCATTATGTCATTGCTGAGTCTGATGAAATGAGTGCCAAGAAAATCCATTCTCTTGAAGAACTCTCTCGAGCCCAGAATGACTCTACTACTGAAGTATGTGATCATTTCTATAAGTTGCAAGTTGTTTATTGAGTTTATTGTCTCTGAAAATAAGTCCAAGGTATTTCAGTACCCTACCCACAACAGGCAATAAAGTGTGGACTGGTAGAGAAATAAAAATCCTTTACTACCAAAATATAAGAATTTCTTTAAGATAAATCTTTAAATTAAAAATGATACTCTCGCATTATTACTTTAGAGGAAATGATTTTTCATTTAATTTCAGTTATGAAAATTGTTTTGATTCATAGTTGCATATTTAAAGCATTCAGTAATATACTTCTTGGATCTTCATTAAAGTTTGTATTAATGTGTTATATTCATCCTTTCTATCTGTAATAGTGTCTTCAAATCATATTGGTATTCACACTTATAATTATTTCTCTCTCCCCAACTGATAACTTTATTTTAGCATTTTAATCAGAATTTAGTGATATAAAAAAGGTGAAGTCACCACTTCATTGAATTGAATGCTTTTTGTATGACATTCCATCTTTTTCTGTGGAAATTACCCAGCTCTAACTCTCAGAGGCTTACTGCCGAATAAGTTCACACTTTCTAGCAGGGAGCTAAACACTGATCGCTGCCAGACCTTTCTCCTGGAAACCAGCAGTCTCACCACCACCACCACCACCACCACCACCACCACCACCACCACCATCACCACCACCACCACCACCACCACCACCACCACCACCACCTCCACCTCCACCACCACCACCACCACCACCACCACCACCACCACCACCATCACCACCACCACCACCACCATCACCACCACCACCACCACCACCACCATCACACCACCACCACCACCACCACCGTCACCACCACCACCATCACCACCACCACCACCACCATCACCACCATCACCTCCACCACCACCACCACCACCATCACCACCACCACCACCTCCACCACCACCACCACCACCACCACCACCACCACCATCACCACCACCACCACCACCATCACCACCACCACCACCACCATCACCACCATCACCACCATCACACCACCACCACCACCACCACCACCATCACCACCATCACCACCACCACCATCACCACCACCACCACCACCATCACCACCACCACCACCACCATCACCACCATCACACCACCATCACACCACCACCACCACCACCACCACCACCACCACCATCACCACCACCACCACCTCCACCACCACCACCACCACCACCACCACCACCACCACCACCACCATCACCACCACCACCACCTCCACCACCACCACCACCACCACCACCACCACCACCTCCACCTCTACCCACACCCTCAGCCAGGCCTGGAAGGACAGGAGGCTCAGGACTTTGCACTGCAGGCTTTGGTTCATCCTTTTATTTGCTTCTGCCTGGGCGCCTTTGTCCTAAGCACCCCCCCTGAGACTCCACATTACTCCTGGTGACTTCAGTCAGATCAGGAGTTGGCCCCTTCAGATCATAGGAATAAAGGACAAGGCTCTGTGACACTGGAACAAAATATTTTTTGAAAGTACACTTAAGATTGTAGGATGAAGAATTCACACATAAAACAGTCAAAGTCCTTGAAAATGGATGGGAAAGGTTCAAAAGCGACACCAACCTTCATTCTTGTGCGTTTCCCCACTGGTCTCTATCTAGCCTTCGGGTATGTTCCCAGAAAGGGTGAGTGTTCATTCATTCTGAAATCTCTGAGTCCTGGCTCTAGACAACACTGTGATAAGGATCAAGCGTCATTCACTGCATAGGTTCTAGAATCAGCTCTGACACTGCTTAGTTTTTCTCTCTTTCCTCTCTTCTGTTCGTCACTTATTTTATTCCCTTTTGTTTCTTAATTTGAAATGTTTAGACAGTCACGACTCACCGTAAAGCATTTGTCATCACTCTCCTGGCCTACTCTAGAGGGAACTTCAGGGATTGGCCGGAGTGGCCCTACCAGTGCTCCTTTCGTGTGTGCATATGACCACGGACTAATACGCATACATGTAGCCATATAGAGTGTGCTGGGGGGCTTTAGGGGTGGTGGGGCTGGTTTATAAATCAAAACTTGCATATTGTCTACAGCCTTTTCCCCACCTGACTCTCCATCTTGCTGTAGATGCTTTTCTGTGCTAATACACATAAGTCTACCTTGTACTTTGTACTGATTGCCTAGTAATCAGTAGGGTTTTTGTTTGTTCCACTGGTTTGGTTTGGTTTGGTTGGTTTTGATTTTGGCTTTTTTTGAGGCCGGGTCTCTCTGTGTAGCCCTGGCTGCTCTGGAGCTCACTCTGAAGCCTAGAGACCCACCTGCACACCACCACACCCACCACATCCAGCAATGTGCCCTTCTTTTATTTATTCTGTTCTTTATTATTTTTCTTCATGCACATAGGTGTTCTGCCTGCATGTATGTCAACGTGAGGGTGGAACTGAGGTTTCAGACAGCTGGGAGCTGCCATGTGGGTGCTGGGAATTAAAGCCAGGTCCTCTGGAAGAGCAGCCACTGCTCTTAACCCCTGAGTCACCTCTCCAGCCCCATGCCTTTCTTTTATTATTGCTTTCAGTCTTTTCCTAATTACTGAAGGAAGCATTGTGATTGTTACATACTCTGCAAGCATTCTTATGCCTGTCTAACTTTTCTGGGTGTCGCTGTGGTTAGAAGGCTAAGCTGCACAGTGTGCTGACCTGAAATGGCCTGTTGCCCCTTCAGTCTGCATTCTGGTCGATCGTTGAAACATCAGGGATTATGAAAGAACATTCATCTGAAGACCAGTAGGGGGATATCCCAAACTCACGAGGTTCTGTTCTCAGAGAAACCCAAGGCTCCATTCATGGTTTTACATAACCTGCTTAAGCCAGGATACAGAGAAAGCTCTCAGGCACCAAGCGCACACACTCGGCTTACTTTGGACTCTAAGTCAGCTTTGGATCACACTCATGCCCATGGCTGTTCATGTTGAGCTTCCTAAAGCACTTCGTTGCCCCAATTATTCGATATCCTAATTCTTCGGTGGTTTCCCTAATATAAAAAAATATATAATTAAAACTAAAAGCCAGTGTCCATTAGAGGCACTGTTTAAGTAAGAGCAGAAGCAGAATAAAAATGTCTGCCGTTAGCCACACCACTTTTTGTTTTTAACCTTCCGTCCAAAATGAAATAAATGGTAGGTATGAATACTGAGAGAGAAGAAAGAAAACCTTATATTAAATAAGTAATTCTATATAGAAACAGCAAAATAGTGAAGAAGCACAAGTAGTGTAGGTTTTTTAAAAATGTTAGGCACATACTGGGTGATGGATGACCTCTGTAGCTGCATCACACATGCTGGCATTAACTAAGAGGAAATAACCAGGCAAAGTATTATGTGCTGGGAAAGGACTATATATAATTTTTGTTTTGGATATCTTCTTTATTTACATCTCAAATGTTATCCCCTTTCCCGGCCTCCCCCCACCCCCTCTCCTGTGGCAACTCCCCTATCCCATCCTCCCTCCCCCTGCTTCTATGAGGGTGTTCCTCCACCCACCCACTCCCGCCTCCCCAACCTCAATTCCCCTACACTGGGGCATCTATCAAACCTTCATAGAACCAAGGTCCTCTCTTTCCATTGATGCCTGACAAGGCCATCCTCTGCTGCATATGCAGCTGGAGCCATGAGTCCCACCATGTGTACTGCTTGCTTGATGGCTTAGTCCCTGGGAGCTCTGAGGTGTCTGGTTGGTTGATATTGTTGTTCTTCCTTTGGGATTGCAAACCCCTTCAGCTCCTTCAGCCTTTCTCTAACTCCTCCATTGGGGACCCAGCACTCAGTCCAATGGTGGGTTGCAAGCATCCGCCTCTGTATTTGTAAGGCTCTGGCAGGGCCTCTCAGGAGACAGCTATATCAGGCTCCTTTCAGCAAGCATTTCTTGGCATTCACAATAGTGTTTGGGGTTTGGTGACTGTATATGGGATAGATCCTCAGGTGGGGCAGTCTCTGGATGGCTTTTCCTTCAGTCTCTGCTCTACACTTTGTCTCCACATTTGCTCCTGTGAGTATTTTTCCCCCTTCTAAGAAGAACTGAAGCACCCACACTTTGCTCTTCCTTCTTGAGCTTCATGTGGTCTGTGAATTGTACCTTGGGTATTCCGAATTTTTGGGCTAATATCCACTTATCAGTGAATGCATACTGTGTGTGTTCTTTTGTGATTGGGTTACCTCACTCAGGATGATACTTTCTAGTTCCATCCATTTGCCTAAGAATTTCATGAAGCCATTGTTTTTAATAGCTGAGTAATACTCCATTGTGTAAATGTACCACATTTTCTGTATCCATTCCTCTGTTGAAAGACATCTAGGTTCTTTCCAGCTTCTGGCTATTATAAATAAGGCTGCTATGAACATAGTGGAGCATGTGTCCTAGTTATATGTTGGAGAATATTTTGGGTACATGCCCAGGAGTGATATAGGTGGGTCTACAGGTAATACCATGTCCAGTTTTCTGAGGAACTATCAGACTGATTTCCAGAGTGGTTATACCAGCTTGCAATCCCACCAGCAATGAAGGAGTGTTCCTCTTTCTCCACATCCTCACCAGCATCTGCTGTCAGCTGAGTTTTTGATCTTAGCCAGTCTGACTGGTGTGAGATGGAATCTCCGGGGTTGTTTCAATTTGCATTTCCCTGATGACTAAGGATGTTGAACATTTCTTTAGGTGTTTCTCTGCCATCTGATATTCCTCGGCCATCCGATATTCCTCAGTTGAAAATTCTTTGTTTAGTTCTGTGTCCCATTTTTTAATAGGGTTATTTGTTTCTCTGGAGTCTAACTTCTTGAGTTCTTTGTATATATTAGATATTAGCCCTCTATCGGATGTAGGGTTGGTAAAGATCTTTTCCCAATCTGCTGGTTGCCTTTTTGTCTTATTGACAGTGTCCTTTGCCTTACAGAAGCTTTGCAATTTTATGAGGTCCCATTTGTGGATTCTTGATCTTACAACACAAGCCATTGGTGTTCTGTTCAGGAATTTTTCCCTATGCCCATATGCTCGAGGCTCTTTCCTACTTTCTCTTCTATTAGTTTCATTGTATCTGGTTTTATGTGGAGGTCCTTGATCCACTGGGACTTGAGCTTTGTACAAGGAGGTAAGAGTGGGTCGATACGCATTTTTCTACATGCTGACTGCCAGTTGAACCAACACCATTTGTTTAAAATGCTGTCTTTTTTCCACTGGATGGTTTTAGCTCCTTTGTCAAATATCCAGTGACCCTAGGTGTGTGGGTTCATTTCTGTGTCTCCAACTCTATTCCATTGATGTTCCTGCCTGTCTCTATACCAATATCATACAGGTTTTATCACTATTGCTCTGTAGTACAGCTTGAGGTCAGGCATGGTGATTCCCCCAGAAGTTCCTTTATTGTTGAGAATAGTTTTGGCTATTCTGGGTTTTCCCAGAATAAAATAAATAAATTTGCAAATTGCTCTTTCTAACTCTAAAGAATTGAGATGGAATTTTGATGGGGATTGCATTGAATCTGTAGATTGCTTTTGGCAAGATGACCACTTTTACTATATTAATCTTGCCAATCCATGACCATGGGAGATCTTTCCATCTTCTGAGATCTTCTTCAATTTCTTTCTTCAGAGTCTTGAAGTTCTTGTCATACAGATCTTTCACATGCTTGGTTAGAGTCATACCTAGGTATTTTATATATTACAATAGTCATTGTAAAGGGTGTTATTTCCCAAATTTCTTTCTCAGCCTGTTTATCCTTTGAGTAGAGGAAGGCTACTGATTTGTTTGAGTTAATTTTATATCTAGCCACTTTGCTGAAATTGTTTATCAGCTTAAGGAGTTCTCTGGTGGAATTTTTGAAGCACTTAAGTATACAGTCATATCATCTGTAAATAGTGATATTTTGACTTCTTCCTTTCCAATTTGTATCCCTTTGACCTCCTTTTGTTGTCTAATTGCTCTAGCTAGAACTTCAAGTACTATATTGAGTAGATAGGGAGAGAGTGGGCAGCCTTGTCTAGTCCTGATTGTAGTGAGATTGCTTCAGGTTTCTCTCCATTGAGTTTGATGTTGGCTACAGGTTTGCTGTATATTACTTTTACTAGGTTTAGGTATGGGCCTTGAATTCCTGATCTTTCCAAGACTTTTAACATGAAGGGATGCTGAATTTTGTCAGATGCTTTTCCAGCATCTAATGAAATGATCATGTAGTGTTTTCTTTGAGTTTGTTTATATTGTAGATTACGTTGATGGATTTCCATATATTGAACCATCCCTGCATCTCTGGGATGAAGCCTACTTGATCATGGTGAATGATCGTTTTGATGTGTTCTTAGATTCGGTTGGCAAGAATCTTATTGAGTATTTTTGCATGAATGTTCATAAGGGAAATTGGTCTGAAGTTCTCTTTCTTTGTTTGGTCTTTGTGTGATTTAGGTATAAGCATAATTGTGGCTTATAGTACAAATTGGGTAGTGTTCCTTCTGTTTCTATTTTGTGGAATAATTTGAAGAGTATTGGTATTAGGTCTTCTTTGAATTCTGATAGAATTCTGCACTAAACCCCTCTGGTCCTGGGATTTTTTTGGTTGGGAAACTTAATGATTGCTTCTATTTCTTTAGGAGGTTATGGGACTGTTTAGATGGTTTATCGGAACCTGTTTTAACTTTGGCACCTGGTATCTGTCTAGAAAATTGTCCATTTCTTCCAGATTTTCTAATTTTGCTCAGTATAAGCAATTAGTAGGATGTGATGATTTTTTTTTTTAATTTCTAGGAAGGGACTTTTAATACAAGGAAATAGCATGGGCACAGCATTGAGATCTTACCATGACATATTAAATATGATACAAATAAAGGTACAGGCATATTCTTGATGTTTAAAACTGGTATTTTTACACACACCCACATTTAACATTAAAACAATCAAAATCATTTTGATTTTTTGTTTTTGTTTGTTTGTTTTTTGTTGTTTTGTTGTTTATGGGGTTTTTTTTTTTGGTTTTGGTTTTGGTTTTGGTTTTTCAAGACAGGGTTTCTCTGTATAGCCCTGGCTGTCCTGGAACTCACTTTGTAGACCAGGCTGGCCTTGAACTCAGAAATCTGCCTTCCTCTGCCTCCTGAGTGCTGGAATTAAAGGCGTGTGCCACCACGCCCGGCTTTTTTGTTTTTAACAGGGTCTCTTATGTAACTATGGCTGTCCTAGAATTCCCTATGTAGACCAGGCTGACCTGAACTTACAGAGATCCACCTGCCTCTGCCTCCTGAGTGTGAGTGGCAAAACTCTTGTCTTTTAGAACACTTTATTCAGCTATAAGTATTTGCCCCACTTGACAGGAATGGTCTGTTAACAGAATCAACCCAAGACCACTCCTTCTATCATGAACCCCACTCAGCTGCAGCGAGAAGATAGTCATACAAGACACAATGTAACTGTAAGTTCATCAGAAGATGAACAGCGCTGTGAAGGTTACATGGGCAGGAGCAGTGGAATGAATGCAGCTGCTCACTGGGCCTGGGGAAGAGGACACTGAGAAGAAGGCTGTTTCAGCACAAGGCACATACATCACAAAGCCACGGAGGGGAGCAATGCTATGTTATGGTCCAGTGGCAGAATTCAGAGTGGAAGGACAGAGGCTGATGGAAGGCAGGCAGAGCAACATATGACATCGAATGCAGTTCCTGTCTCACTGAGGGTCTTGGGGGTCACTGGATGAACGTGCTTAGTTGTGTGGTAGGGTCTGACGCCCGAGTTACAGCTTCTCCTTGTACTGCAAAGCGCAAACAACGCCAAGAATCTGGGGACTCCTGCAGCCTCCCAGCTGGCTTGCACTAGTCAGGGTATAAGGAGGGCAAACAGTTGGACTGTTTTTTAGATTTGTTGTTGTTGTTGTTGTTGTTATTGTTGTTGTTGTTGTTGTTCTTTGTAGCCTTGGCTGTCCTGGAACTCACTCTGTAGGCCATGCTGGGCTCAAACTCACAGAACCACCTGCCTCTGTCTCCCGAGTGCTGGAATCAAAGCCGTGCACCACCATCTGCCTAGCAGATTTAATGTATCTGAAAATTACAACCTGCATATCTGTGTATGTACCATGTGCATGCCTGGTGCCCCTGGTGGTCAGAAGAGGTCACTGGATCCACTGGAACTGAAGTTACCAATGTCTGCGAACTATCATGTAGGGGCTGGCCATTGAACCCAAGTTCTCTGCAAGAGCAACGACGAGCACTCTTACCCACCGAGGCTTCTCTCCGGTACCTTTATCACTTTGACAAAAGTAGAGTTAGCAGACTTTCCAGGAAGATCTGATAGGAATTCGAGGAGAAAAGGGGTGACTTAGGAGCTTAATGTAGGCAATTATAAGAATACTATCGTTGGCCTGGTCAGCTGACGGCTCCGTGGCTAAGAGTACTCGCTGCTCCTGCAGAAGACCCAGCTAGTTTCCAGTAACCACATGGTGTCTTAACAACCATCTATAACTCCCAGTTCCAGAGGATGGGACCTCGTCCCCTCTTATGATCCCCATGAGATTGACACCAGTCATGAACATGGCTCACATTCACAGATACAGGTAAAACGTTGATACACAGAAAACAAAATACGTAAGTCTTAAAAGTCGGGGGACGGGAGGGAAACGAACATGTGTGTGTGTGTGTGTGTGTGAAGAGTACTGTTGCTTTGCCATCACGCTCTGGGAAGTCTGTCTACGTGCCTCTAAGTGTCTTGTATCACCCAGACTTGTCCAGCCGCCTCCACCGTGGCTGGAAGAGTTGGTGTTCTGCGGGTGCTTCTTGCACTCAGGCAAAGCTTTCCTAAGCCCTACACATTTGCTTGCTCTCTCCTTCTTACTCCCCTGGCCGCCCTTGACCACTTCAATCCCTTGTTCTCTTCCATTCAACACACTTTCCTCCCTTAAAGACTTGAAGAATGTTCTTGGGAGGTCCCTCCAGTGGGTTGATGAAGAATTTCTATTGTACTCTCCCTCTGCAGACAAGATGGCTGTGTTTGCTGCCATTCCTCCATCCTGCCACCAGGTGGCAGCATACTACAGGCCATTGAGCTGTTGACCAGAAATGGCCAGAAACTATCAGTGCTACAGACTGATCTGGTCAGGGTTAGACAGGAGAGTCTTCTACTCCCTTTTTTTGGAGGTCAAAATCATACATCTCTGTTAGATATTATTGTCATTTCTTCTTTTTTAGATTGCCTTTTCTTGAGTTAGAACACATTACATAACTCAAGAGTCAACCTTCCACCTGCAGGAAGTTTGTATTCCAGATGTTCTCCACAGGGCTGGGAACATACGTAGTTCAGGGTTAGGATGCGTCTGTAGGATGCACAACTGCTCGCATTTGGTCCCCAGCATGACAGAAAAAGGACTTTTTCCACTCAAACCCCTTGCTGCAGTTCTGTTATATTTATTTCAGTTTACTTCAGACGTGCTTCTTTGTCTAAGCAAGGAAGTAGCGCGAATCTGTGCCTTCCCACAATAAAATGTTTCTTGCGTGTGTTTGGTGGATATGCATACGGGGGGTGGAGGGGTGTTGTGTGCAAGTGTGTGAGTGTACCAGACTAGTAGCCAGCAATCCTGTCTCTATCTACCCCACCCCCCAATGCCATTGGGGTACAGAAATCACAACCAGTTTGTTACACAGGTGCACAGCACTCTGAACCATCTCTCTATCCCTATACTATTTCTCGAAAACTATAAAGTAGCTGCTAATTGAGCAGTTTTGTTTTCCGAATTTTTGCTGAGTTTTGTGCACAATATAAAGCAAGCAGGTGCCTCCCCTGCTCGGTGCATCTGGAAAGGAAGGCATCAGAGTGGGAAGCTGGAGTCGACTGGCAATGGGCTTGAGGGATGGCTCTGTCAGTAACTGGCTGCGCTGTAGCGGGAGGACCTGAGTTTGGGTCCTCGGCATCCACATAGCAAACTGGACAGTGCCGCACGTGCCTGTAATCTGTGCAGGGTGTGCAGAGATGGGCTGCTTCTTGGAGCTCGCTGGCTGGCTGGCCGGCCTAGTCAAATTGGTGAGCTTCAGGTTCAGTGAGAGACATTTGAGGAAGACACTCCACGTTGTCCTCTGATCTACACACAGACACCACCCCCACCATACACACACACACACACACACACACACACACACACACAAACACATATCAACACCACCACCACCACATCCCCCACAGCCCCCCACCCCTACAGGTTTATAAGAGCACCACTGAGCAGTGTCAGTAAAAGTCACCATCAACTTCTCTGACGCCTGCATTGCCACACAGCAGGGGCGAAGCCTTCATAGAGACCAACTGTGCTCTCAGACCCTCCACTTTCAGGTAGAAGACCAGAGCCACAACCCTGAGCTATGAAGGTGTTAGCCATCGTGTTACCATGACAACTGAGGACAGGGTGAGATGGTACCTAGGAAACAGGGGCTTCAGCAGAACGAATGCCTTCCCTGGCCCCTAATGCTTACCATTTAGGTCTATTCTCTGCATCATTTCCCAGAATATCCCATTTATATCTTCCAGGCAAGGAATTAATTAAAGATTAATTTTGAAGAAAGTAGTTTGCCCACAGAACAAAACTACGAGGTCTAACACGTGGGTCCCGTTTGCTTTTTACATTTTATTGCCTTCATATGCTCCCACATCATTCATTAACATGAGCTAGGCGTTCTACTGTCCTGGCTGTTGACTTAGGGGCCTCATAACTTCGTATCTAGGGGAGAATGTGCTGTGTATTATGGGATGCTTACCAGCAACCCTGGCCTTTTCCACCAAATGCAATGAATACCTTCCACCCCATGCACACCCACCAGCCGCGAACAGCCCTGCACGTCTCCAGTTATTGTTCTGTGGTCTAAGGAAGAGGGTTCCCCCTCTCTTGCTTGAAAACCAGTGGTTTGAGCTGATAACTACTGACTGTCAGATACTAGCATAAGAAAAACCCAAACCAGCAATCAGCAAAAGGAATTTTGAGAAAAGGGGAGGGGTTGGGGAAGCTTAAAAGAAAACAGTTATTTTCAAAGAAATGAGAGGTTATCATGTCCCCAGGAATAAGATCTAATTTTTTAAGAATTCAAAAACATTCTGAGTAGGGTTTTTTTTTATTGTTATTAAATTTTTTATTGCAAGAATGAAAACGAAATCTACAAAGCACTGGACAGTCACACTGAAGATTCTGCGATAAGCTATAAGAAACATTGAAAAACCAAGAGTAAGCACATTAGACAGTCAGACTGTGTCTCTAAGGATGTCCCAGAAAAGGCAAGGCAGAGGAGAAAAGGTCCAAACAAACAGACGGCCTAGGGAAAGTCCCCAGACCCAGAAGGACATGGCCTTCAAAGTCAAAAGGGCTGGAAGAGGTCCAGTCCAACTGTAGCCACAACAAGGTAAAGTCATCTAAGGTCTCAAAAGGCATGACAAAGAGAAGATACCAAAAGCTTCCAGAAAAACCAAACAGGAAGGGGGTCAGTACAGATCCAAACAGAGCAGAGGCGCGCCAACGGAAGTAACCACTTATTCACATGGAGTATTTATTTACTAAAAGAACGCAAACTATAACATAGTTAGAAGTGTGTGTGCGCACCCGCACGCGTGTGTTTGGAAACACAGAAGTTTGGGTACTGTATTCTTGTTTCTTGTTCTTTAAATTGTTTGGTTTGGATGTAACTCTGGAAGTCTAATGGTTGCAAGATCCATGAAATGGCTCCTCTAAAACAGACTTGGTGATCTTCCACATACAACTTTCCACAAGGTGGGGTGCTGCCTTCATAGATGACCGAGACTTCCTGTCTTCTTGAGACTTTGACTTGAATGCGTTTGGTGTCTACTACTAACAAACCCAAGCAGTTCTAAAAAAGACAGTTGTAAGCCATCTGAATGCAGTCGTGGGGTTTCAATTCAGGTGTAAAACTCACGTCACCCCGGTTGCTCAGTGCATTTCTGTCCTTCGCTCATTTGTTTGTTTGTTTTCTTGTGTTTTTGTTTTTGTTTTGTTTGGGGTGCGTTTTTTTTTTGTTTTGTTTTGTTTTGTTTTGTTTTTTTGGTTTTTTTTTGTTTTTGTTTCCGAGACAGGGTTTCTTTATGTAGCCTTGGCTGTTCTAGAACTTGCTCATAGACCAGGCTGGCCTCGAACTCATAAAGATCCACTTGCTTCTGTCTTCAAAGTGCTGGGATTAAAGGCGTGCACCACCACTGCCCGGCTGTGCTCTATTCTTATAATTCTTATATTCTTATAACTAATGTATGTATGTCATTCTTATGAACATTAACTGTTAACATTCCTTCTACATGCCACCCAACAGTTACCTAGCAACAGCCAGGTAGGCCTGGCTTGCTATAAAAGAGGCTGTTTGGCTCCTCCTTACTCTCTGCCTCTTTTCTTTCCCTGACCCCTTTCTTCCTCTCTCCCCTTCCCCCTCCCCCCCCCTTTTCCCACATGTTCCTAGCTGGTCTCTCCTCCTCCTCTTCCTCCTCCTCCTCCTCCTTTTCTTCCTCCTCTTCTTCCTTCTCTCTCTCTCTCTCTCTCTCTCTCTCTCTTCCCTTCTCAACTCCCCTTCCCATGCCTTAAATAAACTCTGTTCTACACCATACCCATCATATTGCTGGTACCACAGGGGGAAGGGATGCCTCAGAGAGCCCACTGAGGCACCTCTCTCACCTCAGCATACCACACTCTACAAAACATATTCCTGGTCTTTTTGTAAAAACGTAACATTAACTGTACCGGCTAGTTTTGTGTCAACTTGACACAGCTGGAGTTATCACAGAGAAAGGAGCTTCAGTTGAGGAAATGCCTCCTTGAGATCCAACTGTAAGGCATTTTCTCAATTAGTGATCAAGGGGGAAAGACCCCTTGTGGGTGGTGCCATCTCTGGGCTGGTAGTCTTGGGTTCTATAAGAGAGCAGGCTGAGCAAGCCAGGGGAGGCAAGCCAGTAAAGAACATCCCTCCATGGCCTCTGCATCAGCTCCTGCTCCCTGACCTGCTTGAGTTCCAGTCCTGACTTCCTTTGGTGATGAACAGCAATGTGGAAGTGTAAGCTGAATAAACCCTTTCCTCCCCAACTTGCTTCTTGGTCATGATGTTTGTGCAGAAATAGAAACCCTGACTAAGACAATTAACTATACCCAGGTCTACATAAAAGTAAAAATACCTCTACCCAGTAAAAAGTCAGATGCCTCGACTCAGAGTAGAATAAGATGAAATGGGCAAACTATCTGAGTAAGAAAATATGTACTTATTGCCAAATATTCTATAGCACCATACCCAGACTTACGATATCTTTCTGTTGCCATGAATCAATATGTAGCTCACTGGGAGTCCCTGTCTCCTTCCTTTGAACTCTTCCTTGGATGCTCTTTCCATAGCTATTAGGCCTGGGAAATGCATCGGAAGCCTGATAACACAGCCACACAAGGGATTGCATGATTCTCATTTCTCTAAGTAGCAAGGCCGTGTGATTATTCACTTCCGGTTTTAGGCAGGATGAACTGGGGACCGCATAGGTCGGCAGGGAAGTGAGCCTGACACATAGGTGCAAAGGGTGTTCGTGGATCCTCCAGGTGCCTGGTCAGTGCTCGCCTGATGGCAGCTGACTGCATGAGGGAGGGAGGAGAGCTCCTCACTCCAGACCAACCTCCCTAGGCCTCTGTCTTCTTTAGTGAAACATGGAGGCCTAGATAATCAGGGATCCTCAGCTAGCCACCAGGGATCCACAGCTGCCTCTCAAGGCTGACTTGTCAGCTCTAAGTGAGGCTGTGTCTCTGGGCCGTGCCTCTCCCGGGTGTGGCAGAATCTAAGTTCTGAGTCTTGGCCTCCTTCATCACCAGTTGCTCTCTACACCCACCTACTGGGTCAGCCCGTTGCCCTCGTTCCAGAAACAGAGCCTCCTGCTACCCCATGACACACCTAAATGCGTGTGTGTTTCCTGATTTTGTTTTGTGGGTGTATAGATGTGTGGATGTGCACATGTGTGGAGGTCAGGGGGTAACTTACAGGAAATGATTCTCCTTCAGTATGTGGGTCATGGGAACGAAGCTTGATAAACAGCATCTTTACCTTCTGAAGCATCTTGCCAGCCCATTATACTCCCTGAGCCATAGTGACAGTCTCTAAAATATATATATTTTTTAACACTGATAGTTTGTAATTGGAGAATTTCACTGCTTCACTAAATTATGCTCAAAACCAATCTGCAGCCGGCCCTTGTGGCAAGGGCCTGTAATCCCAGCTATGTGGGAACCTGAGGTAGGAAAGAGCAAGTTCAAACCCAACCAGAACTGCCTGTGAGATCCTGTCTCCAAAGAGGTGGGGTAGAGGTGGACAGAGGTTCCTGCTCTGCAAGCGTAGGACCCGAGCTTGAGTCCCCAGCACCTGTGCGGAAAGCTGAGCGCGACGCTGCACACCTGTAACCTCAGCACAGAGGGAGGGGAGGCAAAGGCAGGGAGAGCCTGAAAGCTTACTGGCCAGCCGGCCTAGCCAAAACTCTGTCTGGTTTGGGGAAAGACTGTCTTAAGGCAATAAAGAGGAGTGATGGGTGACGGCCCCTTCCTACTCTGGCTTCACGGTGTGCACATGCTCTCTCTCTCTCTCTCTCTCTCTCTCTCTCTCTCTCTCTCTCTCTCTCTCTCTCTCTCTCTCTGAATGGTGCAGTCCTTGCCCAGCATGCGTGAAGCTTTCCATAGTACTACTCAATAAACAAACAAGTAGACCACAGTGAGTACAGGGTATGCCCTGAGCTTCTTGTCCCTTCTTGTCCTCTTCTTAGAGTGTGACAATACCATCCCTCCAGCTGGAAACAAGAGCAGAGCTCGCGCCCCACCTCTGAGCCCCTTTTCCCCATTGTTTACTCGCCACTCCTCCACCTTAACTGACAGCATCATTACCCTGGTAGGTGTGTGCTGTCTCCCAGCATTCCCTCCTCCGCTCCTTCCCGCATCTGCTTTTCCTCCTAGTTGTCAGCGTGGTATTTCTTGGGTGCAGATCTGATCACAGTCCCCTCATAACAATGGCCAGTGTCTCATTCCTTTGGACTCCAGGATGTGCTTTCTAGCCTGGCTTTAAAAGCTTCATCCCTCTAACGCCACGCGTCCTGCTTTCTATCTTGTTTCTTCTGTGTCAAAATATAGCTCCCCACATCCTCCCTGTTCTCTCAGACCCCCTCTGCCTCAGGACCCATCATCTATTTTTTATCCATTGTGAGCCAGCTCATGCATCTCCTGCAGGAGACCTGAGTGATGAAGATGTAGTTCATTGTTTCTTACTTGGTGACTAGCAAGTTAGTTATGTCTCATGTGGTACTTGCCTTTGATTTTTTTTGATGGTTTCCGTGACTTTCCCTTCAGGACTGTAGTGGGTTCCCTCTAAGTGTCTTATCCACCCCCAGTTCTTGTCGCCTGGGAAGTGCTCATTGCTTGTTTAATGAATGATGAGCTAATGAATCTCCACTCGTAAGTACAGTTCTGAAAGCCGGGGTCATAAACAGTTGCTTATACCAAAAAAAAAAAAAAAAAAAAAAAGAGGAATCTGGCAACTTAACATAACAGAAAAAAAAATGTAGTCTTGCCTCTGGCCCGACTCAGTGCAGCTGCCCAGGGACGTCTCCTGGCCCTGTCTCCTACAGTTGCACATGGCTCCTCATGGTGCTGCCTTAAGCCCTGCTGTTAAGGGAGCGAACCCCAGGCTTCACAGTTTGTACTGGTTGTGTGAGGAAAGGCTAGGTCTCTTACAACTTACAGACAGAAAGGAGGTTTCCCAGAAGCCATGGCAAACATCAGCCTCGTGGTCTCTACTGAGTTATGTGTGCGCTCATCTACTTTAGCCAATCTTAGGAGTCAGGAGTGGCCACTTTCTTATATAGGAAAATTATGGTCATTTTTGATTTCCGAATGATTGCTTAAACCATCCAACATCCATTAGGAATATATACTCTGCAAAGCTGAAGCTATTCCAAGCCTATTTGGGGCATTGGTTGGGGATAAATGAGATGGAGTGAATGCCACCAAAACCAGCCGGAAGGATGACTTAGCCAAAGGAAGACTGATATTGTCAAAAGAAGGAGCCAAAAAGTTGCAGGAAGAACATGACAGTTCACTGTAGATGGCTTAGAGTCTTTGGGTCATAATTCAATAATAATCTCTGGAAAAATTTTCTCCATGGCCAGGAAGGGTCTTCTCAAGGGAAGCTGGAGTCCTAACATGTCAGGCTGGATAATTGCCTGTGGTGGAGCCTATAATCCTGGTGTGTGGGATGCCTGAGCAGGAAAATCACTTCAAGTTCAAGGCTGGTCTTGGCTGCATAGCAAGGGCTACACATGTAAGCCAAGAGTCCTCACACCTGAGTCGAGAGGTCATTGAAACAAGCTAAAGATCCCTGAGGAGAGTCCTGTGCTCTTGCTTCACAATGGGAGATGAAGGTCTCCACAGGCTGGTTTGCTAGAGGGGGCAGCTGGGTGGCAGCAGGCTCACTCTACCACAGCTCGCTCGTTCATGTCACTCCTTGACACGTCAGCTCCCATGAGATAAACAAGCATTTGAAGGGCAAGTATATGAAAATTGTCTTGTGGTAAATTGTGGATGTCTTAACTTTCAAATGATCCATTCAACCATCATGTCTATTTATATACACATGCACCTATATATAGGAAGAAAGAGGACATTGCTTTTAAATATTATGAAAGAAAGGTGAAAGCTTAGTTGAGTGAAATTTGGTTACTTCAGTGTTCATCTTGTCTCTAGGGTTTTGCCCCAGTGCGGCATCCATTTAATAGTAAGTGTGTTGTACGTTTCGGTGTGTGGTAACAAGAAGAAGTGACCTCATAGCCACTCCGTCTGCTCTCTTGTGGTTTATGATACCATCTGGATTCTTTGGTGGAATTATTTTCCATCTAAATCACTGTAAGCTTCTATTTAGTTTTCACAAATCTGAAGCCAGATCTGTTTGTGGGTCTTGGCAGTGATGCAGTTCTGGAACATACTGTGACTGTTCAAAGTTGTCATTACCACCAGTGTTCGACTCTGGATTTCACGTCATTTCAGGCAAACTAGAAACCTGAAAGAACAAAAAATGCACTTCTCCACTTGAAGGTTTTACACCTCAGCATCTCCTACCATCACACCACTCACATTTGATCGTACGTTGGTTGAGATGGGTAGAGAACCATGCAGGGATGGGGGATGGGGGGGTGGGTCCTCTGGAGAGTCCTGCCCTTCAGTTAGGAGGCTCAAACACAGTGTTTTGCTGATGTATGCTTTTTGTTCCTGTGTGGTAGAGAGAGAACAAGCCTCATTTCCTTGGCTGACAGTGTAAAAGTGGGCGGATTATATTTCATAGCATTTCCATATTCGGGATTTGTCTTAGTTAGGGTTTTACTGCTGTGAACAGACACCATGACCAAAGCAACTCTTAGAAGAACAACATGTAATTGGAGCTGGCTTAAAGGTTCAGAGTTCAGCTCATTCATCAAGGCAGAAGCATGGCAGCATCCAGACAGGCATGATGCAAGAGATGCTGAGAGTTCTACATCTTTATCTGAAGGCTGCTAGCTGACTTCCAGGCAGCTAGGGTGAGGGTCCTAAGCCCATGCCCACAGTGACACACCTACTCCAACAAGGTCACACCTACTCCAACAGGGCTACACCATCTAATAGTGCTACTCCCTGAGCCAAGTGTATACAAACCATCACAGGAGTGTACACAGCGAACTATACAAAGAGAAATGAGACACCTAAGAGACCCCTTTCTCAGATCCTCACAGCCACTGGCTGCCAGGCTGGAGCAACACCAAAATCGCAGGACTTTCTTGAAGAAGCTGGGGCCTGAAAGTCAACAAAATCTGAAGATTTCAAGATCCTATGTCCTGTGTTCTTATTCTGCATTTCCACCCAAAGCCTTGGAGGTCTGAGGGTGGAGCCTGTCACTGCTGACAGTGGTCGATGGGACTGGTGAATTCAACCAATAGGGCAGAACTAACACAGGACAAAGATACAGGAGAGCAGAGTTCTGAGAGGGGAGTGGGGAGAGAGGGGGAGGGGGAGGTGGGGAGATTGAGAGATCTGTGGGCTTTTGACCATCAGTATATAACTATAAAGTGAGTTGAAAAACAAAGAACCTGAGTGGTGTATACCTTTAGTCCCAGAACTCGGGGGATGGGAGTGGGGGGATGGGGAGAGGGACTAAGGTAAGGAGATCTGTGAATTGGAGGCCAGCCTGGTCTACAGAGTACATTCCAGGACAGCCAGAGCTACACAGAGAAACCCTGTCTCAAAAATCGAAGGAGAAAGAGAAGAAGAGGAGGAGGAGCAGCAGGAGCAGCAGCATTACCACCACCACCACCAACAACAACAACACTACCAACAACAGCAACAAGAAAAGGAAACTGGCTAGGCTGTGCATTAGGATGATAGATGGTATAGCAGGAGGTGTTTCTAACATCTCCTCAGCAAGGCACAGGGATCCAAGAAACACCGGTACAAAGGACCATTCCACATATATCAGGGTATCTGGAAAGCCCGGGCCCAGGTCCTGACACTGTCACCTTGAGGAAGGGACATTCCTCAACTGTGAAGTGAAGAGTTTCCAGTTGTTCGTCTCTTCAGCCCTAGGATAATCATGAAGAGTCAGAGTCCTCCGCCTCACCATCTTGAGCATAGAGCACAGACTGAACATGGAGAAACTGGAACGACAGTTTCCTGTGTGCATGGTAGAACACTGTCCTCTGGACACACCATGGCCACTGCAATAATATGCTAAATGTTTACCAAGATTAAAATTTGGGAGATACCAGACTAGGCTCTAGTATTACAGCGGTAGAAAAAAATAAAATTCTCTCAAGTTGTATTCTGGTGAAAGAGGCAGAAAATCAAATACATAAATCAACAGGTTAAGTTGGTACCAATAATTGCTGTGAAGAGCGTAAAGCAGAATATTGGTGGAGGGGCGCTGTCTGTCCCCTGAGCAGATACTGTTCAGCTGGGAACTGATCTGAAGGATGAGGCAGGCTAACTGTGAGACTGTCTGGGGACAGGGATGACAGGGTGAGATGGAGCAGAAGAGGAGGTCTTCAGAAAGAAGTGTGACACATACAGACTGTGGCTTGCTGAGCGAGCACAGTGGGATTAGCGACAGACTGGTACCAGATTATATGGGAGCCTGGGAGCAACTGCAGGGAGCTTGGACCTTATCCCAAGTGTAGGGAAGTCTGTGGGGGATTTGATGCAGGAGAAAGAAAGGATCTGCTTTCTGTTATCAAAAGATGAGTCTTGGTGATTCTGTAGAGAATAAATTACATCAGGATAAAAGAAGGAAAGAGACCATTATGAGGCTGTTAGGAGTAGCAGCCAAGGTGAAAGAGGGGGATGACTTGAGCCAGGGAGTAGCAGAGACATTTGGGATCAACAAATAGCTATAGGACTATGGAATGAGGTTTCTGGAAAGATATATGGGGGGACTAACCCCTCTCTCCCTGCGGATCTGCCAGACCCAACATAAATCTTTATTTCTCTGCAGGAAACTAACTCGGGATACGTCCTATTTGAAGTGAAAATTTAAGGGTTCTTTGGAGAGTCAGTTGTGTTTGGATGGTGTTTTGCTGGGACTAACATGGGAAGAAGTGTTTTCCTGAAGTGAACACAGGTGAAAGGCTAAGGCAGACTCGTGAAGGAGCATTTAGCTGAAGCAGACCCAGGAGAAAGGATGTTCTGTCTGCTAAAGCAAGCACATGAGAGGGCATGTGATGAGGGATCCTTTGCTAACAACACGCATGTATTGGTCTGTCTTACACTTCATAGTTGAGCTGCATCTGTTGGGACTCCATAGAGAGAAATGCACCAAAAGAGTAATGGTGGCATGCCCATGGGTTTTTGTCTCTTCTTCAGACTCGAGCTGTTTGAGACAGACACTCATGCTGAGGCAAGATACTTCGAGGACATGTGGTGTTTGGAGGGACTCCACAGTGATGGGGTGGGGTGGGGGCCAAGCTAGCTGTGCAATGCTTGTTGCATCTTCACTGATCTTCACTTTGCTGAGAGAAGCACAGGCGAGAACTTCTCCTGGTCCCTCCTGCTGACTCGGGCTGAGGCTGAGGCTGGCTGCCTTTGCTAGGTAATGCCACCACTGCTGATTTGTGTTTGTTATCCCAACTCTACCGAACTCAGCTGCTGATGTATCAGTAAAGTGTTTGCCAGTGGATCTAGCTGCAGCTACTAACCTGTGAACGGAACCACTGATTTCCAGACAACACAGATGGAATTTGCTACAAAGAACCTTTCTGAACAGGTCCACTTCCTCCGCACCCTTTCATCCCCACTGCCTCTGATGGGTGGCGGGCCGTGAGGGAGGTTAAAAAGTTGAAGAACTGTTATTTAAATAAGGCTTGAAAAAAAATTAAAGTTATACCTATTGTTCATGTTTTTGTTTGTTTCTGTCCAGAGAAAGGATTTTGGCTCCTATTATTTTTCAATTAATAATTATTAATTGCATTAATAATAATTGCAAGTGCCCAGGCTTACTTCTTGCTTTCTTGGTTACCACTCCCTGTCTGTGGATTCTGCCGTCCAAGGATGAGCGCAGAATTTAAGAGCTGTGCACACTCCTGGGTTACACACCACTGACCTGCACTGTCACTGAAGTACAGTAGAAATCTAATACCGCAGCTTCACCCCACAGGCTTAAAGACAGCTTGAGACCTTACATTCTGTTTTTAATTTAGAGGTGTGTGCACACATACACGTATGCATGTCAGAGGCCAACTTTGCAGGGTTGTTTCTCCTCTTCATCTTTACATGGGTTCTGGGATTGGACTTAGATCACCAGGTTAACCACTACCCACTGCCTGCAAGTTGTACCAGCATATCCACACAGGGAATGTATGAGTCTATTTCTCTATACCCTCAACAACACTGAGTGTCTATTACTGTTCAACAAGGACTTGAAGAATTCATGCCTTTTCTTGTGTTTCAGTGTTAACTATCTCTTCATGTTTGTTGGCTGTTTGTATTTCTTCTATCTGAAGTTATCTGTCCATCTTCTCCATCTTGATATAAGATTGCTTTGTGTATTGATTTATCAGCTCTCTTTGTATATATCAGCATGTTACACTTGTCCTGTAATATATTTTATGGAAGATCTCTTCCGACTTATTGACAAAATGGACTTTGCTTTTTAAATTGCCTTTGGGAACCTCTTCATCATTTTCTAATCATGTAAAGTTAGATGAAACATGAAATAAGCTTTGCAGCTCTTAAAGTATTTAAGGTGAAAATTAAAAATGAAAGATGCTAATTGTCTACATTGAGTATTATCTATTAATTTATTTGGGTCTCTGCTGTTTCCTTCCAGTACCCCAAGTACCACCTTCACCGAATTCCGAGAAGCCGGGAGGTTCGGCAGTCCTGGCTCTCCTCCGTGTTCACTACCTTCTACTCCATGTGGTTCTCCTTCCCACTGGTTCTCCGAATAAAGCCAGATTTGGTATGTAAGCCTGTCCCTTAGGTCAGAAAGTAACTCTCATATAGCTGCCCAGTGATAATAAGATCTATTGCTTTATTCAACAGCATCCATTTGTCAGGGAGCCAGGGCTTTTTAGAGGAATGCTAGACTTTATAGTTTATATGCACTTTCCTGAAAGCCGTGAGAGATCTGCTTTTCTAGTTTTAGTTTGAACTCAGTTTGTCCTCGCCCTTCCTCTTATAGCGATAAATGCTAATAGTGTTTTAAACTGATGCTTGTGGCTGTTCACCGTGGTTCCTAACCAACCAGCCTGTGCAAGCCAGCCAGCAAATAGTTGACTCTTTTTCAATAGTCTTTTTGCTATTTGTTAAAACTTTTTTTTTTACCAAATATGGTATGTGGCGGTCTGAATTTTATACATATTCAAGTTCTCATAGGAAAGGGGTACAGAAAATAAAGACACAAGCTAAATGCTTTTTTTTTTTTGTATCATTCATTCTCCGTGTCTGTGAAAGTCTTGCACTCTCTCGAAATCCTTGCAGTAAAGTTGCAGTATTAGTTGCAAATGTGGGGCAGTAGATTGTTGGGGCCGGCCTGTGGCTCTCATGTCCGGATTCGAGTCTGGAAGGCAGCCTGGAGCTGAAAGAAAAGAGGGGATCTAGGCGGGTTGAGAAATAATGGAACCAGGACAACTAGTCTGCTCAAGGTTCAAATTTTTTATGGTGGACATGCTTTATAAAGGAGAGGGGAAAGCCCATTCCCGCCAAATCATCCTTGGAGCCCAGCTGCAGGTGACCAGCAGGTAGCAGCAGCTGAAATAGCTGAACAATACAGTGATCCAGGGAGGCAGGCTCCTGCCTAAGTAATCTCCTTAGTGGCAACAAAGTCAAGGTCTGGCTCAGCCTGCTTCAGGCTTGTGGGAGGAGGCTACAGTAGATAGTGCAGACCTGTGGGTGTGTATCCCAGGGCTGTACACTGCTCTTAAATTCTGCTCATTCCTGTAGGCAGAATCTATTAGGCACTGTAGCCTGAAAGAAAACTCTGTACTTGACTCCCAGATAGAGCAATCCTGGCAAGGGATATATTATTCTTATGAATAATTGAGCCAAAATGTGTTTAGGTCCAGTGACTTAGCAATCTCTCTATTAGTTGTCCTTCATCAGCTAGAATGTAGCTCAAACTCTCTTAATGGAGGACAGTTCAAAACCCCGTATTCTTTACATGAATGGCTCTCTATGAGGTTTTTTTAAAAAAAAAATAGCATTTACATACCATAGAATGTACAGCTCTTAAGTGTACCACAAGTATAAGTTTGACCACATCCCTCATAACATATAGAAATTTTCCATATCTCAGACTGTTTTTTCTGGCTTCTTCCAGCCAACCCTCGCCCCCAAGAAATCACTGTTACTTTCTGATTTATAACACCACAGATTAATTCTGTACATATTTCTTTTTCAAAAAGTTTATTTTTATTTTATGAGTGTGGGTGTTTTGCCTGCATGTATGTCTGTGTACCATGTGCATGCCTAGCACCCAAGGAGGCCAGAAGATGCATTGGATCTCCTGGGACCAAAATAACAGAGGGTTGTGAGCTACCGTGTGGGTGCTGGGGATTGAACCTAGATTCTCTAGAAGAGCAGCCAGTGCCCTTAACCATGAGCCATCTCCCCAGTCCCCTCAAATTTTTGTCAAAATAAGTTTAACTCATAGTCTACAACTACATTGCTTAGCAATATCTTTCTTAAAAGATTATTCTTGAAATGCTTCATTTATTTTTAAACTCGGGAGATAAGTAGAAGGGAGGAAAGGTTTATTTTATTTTACTTAATTTTAAGAAGTGTTAAGTATCTCTGACCTGATGTTATGCAGTACTTTTCGGTAAGTTAAAAGCAGCAGCATTAGGTAGATAACAGGAAATCCTAATTAGACTGGGCTTAGTCAGGAGCAGTGTGGACGCTTGCTTCCTTGGCTTGATTCCTTGCCTGTAACAGTCTAATGAGTAAAAATTGAAACATGCATGAGTCTGGCTTTGTTCTGACAGTGAAGAGAATTTTTCCCAGTGTAGACCCACACTCATATAACAATTCCGTACATCTAAGCATAAAGCCATTCTTTGAAGCTGGAGAGATTGCACAGTGGTTAGAGCTCTAACCACTTTCCTGAGGATCTGGGGTTGATTCCCTGCGCCTACATGATGACTCACAACCTTCTGTAATGCCAGATCTAGGGCCCCTGACAGCACCAGGCATGCGCGTAGTGCACAGACAGAGATGCAGGCAAGATACCCATAAACAGAAAACTAGGTTAAATTGAGTTTCATGAAAGAATACCACTCTTGCATAGATTTCAAGGTGGCATTTCTCATCTTTGTGAAAAGTTAAACATTGCTAATTGAGTCCAATCATATATATTTTTTAAATTAGTTATTTATTTTCTGTGTATGGATGCTTTGTTTATACACCAGAAGAGGGCACCCAGATCCCTTGGGACTACAGTAACAGCTGGTTATAAGCCTCCTTGTGGGTGCTGGGAATTGAATTCAGAACTTCTGGAAAAGCAGCTGATGCTCTCACCACTGAGCCACCTTCTCCAGCTGCGTTCCCCCTCGCCCCTAATGTCTTGAAAAGGGAAAAATAGTGATAATATTTACTAAACTGAAATTGCTAATTTTTTTTTTTTTTAAGAATTGGACTGGGCATGTTGGTGCACATGTTTAATCCCAGCACTTGGGAAGCAGAGACAGGAGGATCTCTGTGAGTTCAAGGCCAACTGGACTACATATTAAGTTCTAGGACAGCTAGGAATAGAGAGAGAGAGACCCTGTCTCAAACAAACAAAAAGATCATATTCACTTTAGTATCATCTAGTTTTATTTAAACCAGGACTCACTGTCCAGCAAACTTATTCTGTTACCTTTTATAATCTAGATCCTGGTTCATGAGTTGAATCCTGGGACATATTAAAAGCCAGGGGGCATTTGTTCTGTAATAAACAGGGTGTGGCTATTATTGGTTAGAAGCCTTTCAGAGAGGCTGATAATCTGCCCTTTCTCCCCTCTTAGTTTCAGCAGCGATGACTTTTGTTACAGGGGTGGCCTTTCTGGGGATTCTCCAAACAAGACATCAGCGTACCCTCTCTCGGATGTTGTTATAAATAAGCATTTGTGTGCGAGAGTCTTGGTGCGTCTTCCTCCCAGACAGGTCATAGAGATTTATTTTTATTTAATAATCAAGGAACTTGTGGCCATCAGTATCTGGTGCCGTTGGGAATGTGGGCACCTTGATGGAGCTGTTAGTGTAGCGAGCCTCTTAGTCAAGGATGCCCTTTGCTAGGTCTCTCTAGCTTCCGCTTCCGTCTTTCTGTTTTCCCGCACTGCGGTGGTGCTGAGTGCGCTGTGGAACAGAGCTCTTTCCGCATTTCCCACCCATTTCTAACTCCTCCTCCATTACTCGGCCCGGCCCGCATGAGTGCAGCAATATCGCAACTCAGAAGGAAATGATGTAGCGATGGGTAAAGTCTGTTGTGGATGCAGAAGAGCTCAGTGAGTCCCTGGCCTGAGTTTTGTTTGCTATTGCGGAGTGGGGATCGAGCCCAGTTCCTCAGGAACGCTAGGCATGTCTGTGCTGTGTGACGGCAGCTCCAAGCTTCTGATACTCTGCTACACCCTGAGGGTGGTGGGACACTTGGTCCCAGGCTTCTTACTTTATGTCATTCAGTTCCCTTCCAGGCCTTATTCATCTTAAAACAAAAAGGGTTGGGCTTGCTAGCCTCTCCATTTCCCTCTTAATTACTCTAAAGTTTCATAAATGCTATAAAACTGCTTGTAAAAAATGTGTGTGGGATATCCTCATGTTTGTAAGGAATAAGAAAGGAAGGGGATGGAGTTCGTAGAAATCCTTATTCCACTTTTAAGTGACTGAGGTTTTCATTTTATTTTAAGATTTATTTATTTTATGTATATAAGTACACCATTGCTCGCTTCAGACACACCAAAAGAGGGCATCAGATCCCATTACAGATGGTTGTGAGCCACCATGTGGTTGCTGGGAATTGAACACAGGACCTCTGGAAGAGCAGCTAGTGCTCTTAACCGCTGAGCCATCTCTCCAGCCCCCTAAGTGACTGAGTTTTAAAAGTCACAAAAATCCTAAGCCTTATTTGACAGTGACTTTGATATGGTCAGCACCACCCGAGAGCCTCCACCTAAGAACATGCCCATTTAATAAAAACAAGCCAGAGACCCCTCTCCACTGCAGGCAGAGGACAAGGAGAAGGTCCTGCCTGTGTTCATCCATGACCCACTGAGTGTGGAAGTCTCCCCCAAATCCAGATGTTGCATGCCGTTGCTTGCAGGACTGGCTAGAAATGACTGATGCACCTGAAACCAAAGTAGAGTCTTAAAAGAACAGAGTAGAGAGGAGAGCCTTGTGGTGGCTGTGACGGCCCTGACGCCGTGTGTGTGTGTGTGTGTGTGTGTGTGTGTGTGTGTGTGTGTGTGTGTGTGAGGTTAATTTCGTCGATAGCTACACATTTATTGTGAAGATAGAACCTGGGAACAACTACAGCCTCAGAACAAGGCCAGAGAGTCAGTGTGACAGATCTAGCACAGCACATTCGTCCACTGAGAGGCTCGCTATGCTAACAGCTTCGCTCCACTAAGGTGCCCACATTCCCAGCTGCACCAGATTCTGATGCCCACAACTTCCTTGACTATCAAATAAAATAAATTACAGTAAAATCTCTTTTGTTTGTTTGTTTTTCAAGACAGGATTGCTCTGGAACTTGCTCTGTAGACCAGGCTGGCCTCAAACTTAGAGATCTGGTTGCACCCATCCTCCAACTTCCCCTCCCCGCAGTGCTAAGATCAAAAGCATGTAGCCACTGCTTTCCTGAGTCCTCACATAAAAGCCAGGTCCACAGGTCTAAAACCCCTAGCACTGGGCGGGCCATAGGCGAGGAGACAGAATCAGGCAGATTGCATTGACCTCTGACCTCCACAAGCAGTCAGATGTACAAGCACACATGAACATGAGCGCACACAGAGTAGAATTATTAAGGAAGAGTAGTCACAGAATCCTACAAATGAATTGACTTGGAAAATTAAACAAGTTAAACATTTCCAGTTTCTAATTATAAAAACTATCCTGGGCTGTACTGTTCCATCTCTCGTCTTCCCGAGAAGACGAGAAGTCTTTTCACATCGACATACAAAGTAATGAGTTTGATGACTACATTGCGTGTATCCTTATTGTTCTCCTGTTCATTTTCACTCCTCCCTCCTCTCCTACATCCTTCCTCCCCCAGAATCCCCTTCCTATGTTCATATCATATGTGTATTAAATTCTGCATCAGAGAAGACATAGTTTTCTGTTCCCCCATCACATTCTCTTGCTCCCCTCCCCCTTCCTTTAGTTCCCATAGTACCACTTCTATTTTCTTGTTATATATGTATATATCCACAGGTATGTGTGTGTATATATATACATATATATATGGATTTACATATGTAAATATGTACTTGCAATATTTGTCTACATATGGATTTATATATGTAAATATGTACTTGCAATATTTGTCTGTCTGCAGTACTTATTTTGCTTAGCATGATAGTGACAACCAGTTCCACCCCTTTCATGAAAATGACAAAATTGGGCTGGAAGGATGGCTTAGCAGTTAGGAGTACTGACTGCTCTTCCAGAGGTCCTGAGTTCAATTCCCAGCAACCACATGGTGGCTCAAACCATCTGTAATGGGATCTGATGCCCTCTTCTGGTGTGTTTGAAGGCAGCTACAGTGTACTCATATACATATACATATTTTATAAATAATTCTTTATAAAAAAATGGGGCTGGCGAGATGGCTCAGTGGTTAAGAGGACTGACTACTCTTCTGAAGATCCTGAGTTCAAATCCCAGCAACCACATGGTGGCTTACAACCACCTGTAATAAGATCTGACGCCCTCTTCTGGGGTGTCTGAAGACAGCTACGGTGTACTTATGTGTAATAATAAATAAAAATCTTTAAAAAAAGAAAAGAAAAGAAAAAAGAAAATGACGTAACTTCATTTGTTTTCCTAAGATGGGTTCTAAGATGGCTCTTAGCACAGGCTGGCCCTAAACCTTTTATGTAGTGGAAAGTAACCTTGAACTCCTGCCCCTTCTGCCCCTGCCTCCTATGTGCTGGCACTCCAGGCACTCCCTTCCATACCTATTTGGTATGGCTCTATTTCATTTTTCATTACCACAGAACAATAGTCTGTTGTGCCTATATATCATGTTGTCTTTATCCGTTCATCTGGAGAAGGACACAGTTGTCTATCGTGTGAATAGTGAAGCAGTGAACATAGATGTGTGTGCATTTCTGTGGCATCCTGACAAACATCTCTTTGCAGAGATAACATAGGAGTGATGTTGCTGGATCTTTGTGTGTATGTGCACACATGTGCATGTATGTGTGTGGTTTTTTGAGACAGGGTTTCTCTGTGTAACTACCCTAACTGTCCTGGATTTTCTCCGTAGACCAGGCTGGCCTCGAACTCACAGATATCTGCCTGCCACTGCCTTCCAAGTGCTGGGATTAAAGGCGTGCACCACCACGCCCAGCTGCTGGCTCTTGGAGTAGCTCTGATTTAGTATTTGAGACCCTCCATATTGACTTCACAGTGTCTGTGCTATTGGGCATTGTCACATGGCCTCTGCCATGATCTTCCTGCCTGCTGTCTTTCTGATGTCTAGCATGCTCAGGGAACTGCTCTGTTTTTTTTTTTTTTTTTATTGAGGTTTGCTATAAAATCCAACATATAATTGCGTGCATAATCCACAGATGTTTGAAAAGGACGTGTGCCCTATCCTGCTGTTTTATGAAATATTCTTAATTGCCGTGTCGGTTGATGACACTGTTGAAGTTTTTCTATGTTTACTGACTTTCTAATGGTTCTATTTATTGCTGAAAGGGGCACACATACTTTGTGACCCTTCTAACCAGCCCCATGGATATTACTTAGCCTTTATGCTCTCCTCCCTTCCCTAACGTGATCAACGTATTGCTCCCGTATTAAAGTCCCTGTGAGTTTACTGTTCTGTGTCTCAAAGCCCAACAATTTCTTTCACCCTCAGTTGTTTCACCCTTAGTTTTTCCTACAAGTAAGAATATTTGAGTCACATTCTCCAGTAAATATACTCTTGAAGAAAATTGGTTTGTTTCAAACATGGGAATGGAAAAGTTCACTTTGCAAGGTTACTAGTCATTAAAGGACTGCCTGTGTTAGAGACGGGGCAGAATCTGTGAAGTTCTTGAGGGTAAAGGGCAAGTGTTTTCCAGTTTCCCATGGTCTCTTCCTAGCAGAGTGCTTTCATACTTGTGGGGTGACCAAAAATGAATGAAGGTTGGATGATGTGAGTCACCCTTAAGACAAAGACACCCACTCGGCTTGGCTTGTCTCAGGCCTGCCATGCCGGCCGGCTGTTTGATGAGTGGCTGGCTTTACTCCAGCCTGGCCATCGTCAAATAAAGCACTCAAAGAAAGGGTTTCACATACAAGATTGAAACCTAATTGAACTTTGAATCAAGTAAAAAGTATTTTAGATTTTCAGTTGGTGACACTTGGGAAGAAGTAGACCTTTTGAGTTTAATGCTCTGCCTCCTTGCCTGAGACTTAACTTACTATGACAAACGTAGAGGTATTGATTGATCGACACTCGTGTTTTGAATGAAAGAAGGCCATTATTTTACTTAGACATTCTTGCCCCAGTATCAAACTCAGTTTGAGTTAGGAAAGTCCTTGGCCAAACAAGTTACTGACGAGCACAGTAGGTTATTGTCCATAAGTAGAATGCTATGGTTTTAAAAAGATTGATTGATTGATTTATAATGTTACTCTTTTCAGACACTCCAGAAGAGGGCATCGGATCCCGTTGCAGATGGTTGTGAGCCACCATGATGTGGTTGCTGAGAATTGAACTCAGGACCTCTGGAAGAGCAGTCAGTATTCTTTACCACCAAGCCATCTCTCTAGTCCCGCTATGATTTTTTTTTTTTAAATTAGGTATTTTTTGGAGAAAGTCAAAGCTTGTTGGCATCAAGATTATCACTATTTGAGTAGCATATAAAAATATTATTGATCTGCTAATTCACATGCGTTTAAAACATTCTGAGGAATCAACTTTCTGTCAAGATGCCAGAACTCTTGGGTAAGATTGCTTCTCCCCTTGTTGATACAATTCTACTTGCTTAATAACCTTCATCTTTTACTATGTTTTAGTGATCAAAAACCTCATAATATACTCAAAGGAATCTTATTAGGCCAGAAAAAGGTCAGCTACACCAGTGTTACCAGTGGTCAGGATCTAGACACTCCATCTTCTTGGCCTTTTATTCAAAGAGTCGAAAATAAGGACTCATAACATTTCACTGTTGCCAGGCAAACTTTGTTCAAAAGCTAATCTGTAGAAGAGATCTTGTCACTATCAAGATTGGCAGTGGGTGGTTGGAGAGATGGCTCAGCAGTTTAGAGCACTGACTGTTCTTCCAGAGGTCCTGAGTTCAATTCCCAGCAGCCACATGGTGGCTCACAACCATCTGTAATGGGATATGATGCCCTCTTCTTGTGTGTCTGAAGACAGCTACAGTGTACAGTGTACAATATACATAAAATAAATCTTTAAAAAAGATTGGCAGTGGGTCCATAGAGTGAAGATACTCAAGGGCCCTGGTAACTGGTGGAGGCTTTCTTTCATGGGGTTCAAAAGAAGTAGGAGTTTGGCTGCTAAGGGTCATAATGAAAGGAGTTCTCTGGCTTGATTGGTAGATTAGGTCTTACAATAATTTCTCTACAGAGGCAGGTGGATTTCTGAGTTTGAGGCTAGCCTGGTCTACAGAGTGAGTTCCAGGACAGTGAAGGCTACACAGAGAAACCCTGTCTCAAAATAATAATAATAATAATAATTTTTTTATTGCACACATCTGTTCCCATAATGCATCTGCTTTTAAGCATAGGTACACACCACTATGCAGAGGCATGAGATGACAAATAGGGGGATTCTCCTTAAAAGCCACCTGAGATTGCAGCTTTGCCTTACTGGTCATGCACCTAAAACCTGTTTGCACTGGATTAGACTCTCCTTTGGTTTTTGTTTTTTTGTTTTTTTGGGTTTTTTTGTTTTTGTTTTTGTTTTTCGAGACAGGGTTTCTCTTGTGTAGCCCTGGCTGTCCTGGAACTCACTCTGTAGACCAGGCTGGCCTTGAACTCAGAAATCCACCTGCCTCTGCCTCCCAAGTGCTGGGATTAAAGGCGTGCGCCACCACACCCGGCTAGACTCTCCATTTTTTTGTACTGGGTGAAGTGGAAATGTATTTGAATGGACAGATTACTGTTGGCAGAGGAAGTTATCACATTGTCCAAAACGGAGCTTATGGGTAGCCCGATGCCTGAGGTGGTGTCATAGGTTTCAAGTCGCCTTGTTTAGACAGGCATATATGTGCATAGTGTGTGCAGGCAAACACATTATTAGAAGGAGGGACTTCTCAGCCAGAACCAAGTAAAGTCCAAATCACAGAGCTGTTTATTTTTCTTCCACTTTCAGGTTTCATTTCGACTGTAGTCATTCTGCTCCCTTAAGAACATGCACTAGCTTTCCCCATGAAAGGAAGAGGCTCCCTCAGGCCCACGTGCCTGCCGGGCTAGCAGTGCGGCAGCTCAGAGCGCGAAGCTTGTCTGCCTTACCCGCTTGCCTGTCTGTAAGTGGAGCTAAGCATAAGCCTTTCCAAGCCAATCCAAACAGAAAGGATTCTATCACACTGTCCTCTGCTCCGTGTGCAGGATAAACGAGATCATTTTGAAAACCACTTGTTTAGTTTTCTTCAGTTGCGTTTCCTCTCCTGCCCAGTCATCTGTAATACATGAAGATAATAATATTCCTCTCTCCCTGCTTGCTGTCTGTCACATATGCAACCTTCCCACGGACATACATGTTTCTAACAAGTTCTGTAGTGAGCAGAGTCCACTGGATGTGTGGATCCTCTCAAGTATCCTTAGGACTAACAGATTCATAGTTGAGTTACCAACAACACTGACACTCTGGCTGGGTGAGTCTGTAGCCACTCTGCCCACACATCGAGCATTTAATTTAAGCTTACAGTTTCTGTTTCACATTGTGAGAGGGCTCAGAACAGAATCGGTGTCAAAGTAAGGCTATGGCTGACTGGCGGCTGCTTTGAACTGTTGTTACTTCCCTATTCAAGGAAGGACTCTGACGTTTGAAATAAGTTTTCTTTCTAAGTTGATCCTTTTTCCACTTGGCAAGCATTGCCTTTTTCCTCTGCAGAATCCAGCACGTTGTCTGCCGTTTCCATCCCTCAGCTGGCTTCGCTTGCATCTCTCTCTGAGCTGTTGCTCTTCCTGCCTGTTAGGCACATGTTAGACATGGGCCTGATGGTGCCTCCTCCTTTCAAAGGGGAAAGCTAGTGTATTTTCTTAAGGTGGCAGTACAACTGCAGTAGAAAAAGCCAGCTAAAGTTAGAAGAAAAGGGAAAGTGTGGAGCTGAGAAGCTCAGTGGTTAGAACTGGCTGCTCTTCTAGAGGAACAGACCTGGGGGTCCCAGTGCCCATTACCAGGCAGCTCATAATCACTTGTAACTACTCTTCCAGGGATCCGATGTCTTCTTCTAGCCTCCACAAGCACCTGCTTGCACATGGTGTGCACAAATGTGTGCACACGCGGGCGAGAACGCACTGCTTTCCAAGAAGGAACAGACGTGTGGTCAGAGATCATGAGCCTGGGAGAGAGCTGTCCTTGTGGACAGGAAGGTGGGAAGTGCTAGTGGCTACTTGAGAGCAGAGTGTGGAAGAGAGGGAGGAAGTGTTTGAAAATGACCTCAAATGCACAAGTAAGTCTTCCAGGCAGTCTGGCTCTTCCCACCTAAAAAGGTCCCTGAGCGCCATCAGCTGTATTCAGACATAGTTTCAATTCAGGAAGGTGGTTCTTTTTCTGGACTTTTAACCATCCTCCTCTGCTCTTGGTTAAGAAGAAGGGAGGGAGCGGGCTTGCACAGCTGATGGCAGATGTAGTGGAGCTTCTAGAGGGGCTGATGCAGACTGTCACCAGAGCCCGTATGGGAGCAGAGGGGAACTTGTACCGATCTGAGGACAGACAGACTGTGGCTCTTTAAGGAAGGGTAAAAGCAGCACTCAGCTTGGCTACCTGAGAACCTATTAAGGTGTTCAGAGCATGTTGGAGTTCAGCTAGTACCCGAGGTGAGAGGTTGGATAGAAGGGGGACAGGAAGGAGAAATTGCTAGCACCTACTGCAGCTGTGTAGTGACTGCTTACAGTTGTGGGGGGGGGCGGGGGCGGGTAGAAAGGATAGAATAGTAGAGTGTGTAACTGTGTAACTGTTCCTTGGCAAACTGTGGCTCCCTCTGAATTAGTCCCTGGAGTTTCTCTAAGGATTCCTCCCTCCCTCCCTCCCCTTCCTTCTGTCCATCCTTTCTTTTTGATACATTTTTGATGTGTTGGATGTTCTAATGAAACAGTAGACAGACTGAGTGAGATGGTGTCACCTTGCTTCCCCGGCACCCCAGAGGCTAGAGCAGGGGAATCATGAACCCCAGGCCAGCCTAGGCTATGTTAGTTCCATCTTTAAAGGAAAAGCTTGACAACCAGCCAGTGCTTTCCAGCTGCCTCTGGACACCAAAGGCTCTTCTTCTCTTCAGCCTCTGTAGCTTCCTGACTCACTGGGGAGAAGAATGGTTCTCACCTAAAAAGTCCATGTGTGAGTCAGTTCTGTCCATGTATGGCTTTAAAATCAAGAAAGGTGCAAGGTGCAAGGGTGGGAAGAAAAACCCTTTTAGATTAGCATTGACCATTTGATAGTTGGTGGCTTCTGCCTTTTTCTTTTTCCTAGACTTTTAACATGATTTGTTGCCATTGGTAATGTGAATGCAGTAAAGTCTGATGGTGGTGTGTGTGTGATCACAAAAAGAGAAAGAAATATAAGAATATGTCCTGGTGGGGTGTGGGGGAAGGGGGTGCCTCAGTGGGCCCATGGTGAGGTATCCCCTACCCCTGAGAGACCAGACACACACCAGTATAGTATAGAATAGAGTTGATATAAGGCATGGGGAGGGGAGTTAAGAGAGTAGTCAAGGCAGAGAAAGACAGAGAGAAGGAGAGGGTAGATAAGTGGAGGCCGGCCATGACCACATGGGGGGGGGGGAGTGGGGAGAGAGGGGGCACAAGGGGACAGGAGGCAAGAGAGAGGCAAGAGAGTAAGAGAGAGAGAGGAGGGGCCAAGCAACCCCTTTTATACTTGGCCAAGTCTACCTGGCTGCTGCCAGGAACTCTGGGTGTAGAGTTTAGACAGAATACCAACATTTTGTGTGTGTGTGTGTGTGTGTGTGTGTGTGTGTGTGTGTGTGTGAAAATGTACGTGAAATTAAATAAGCCCTGAAAGCTTATGATTTCTTAGTTTGAGATGCTACTTGCACCAGGACATTTTATTGGAGTTGTGAGCCAAGTTGTTTTTATTATTATTATTATTATTATTATTATTATTATTTGGTTTTAGATTTATTTTATATATATGAATGCATACCTCGTGAGTACGTGGAAGTTACAGATGTTTGTGAGCCACCATAGGCACTAGGAATTGAACCCAGGTCCTCTGCAAGAACAAATATTTTTAACAAATAGACAATCTCTCCAGCCTCACCAAGGTGTTTCTGTCTTCTGTGGTGACTTTCCTACCCAGTCCAAGAAATAACTACAGGCACGCTCTTCAGTACGATCTTGCGGTCAGAACGGAGGGCTGTGGGAAACACCTGGAAGCTCATGGCTCCTAGAGAAAGATGCATTGGTCATCTTTGGTTAAGGTGAGAAAGGTTCAGCAAGAAACAGGCCAGAGGTGCGACTGATGTTGTACAGTTCTGAGAAAGGGAGAAAGCTCCCTGTGGCCAGGACCTTTGAATTACACGGAACATGTATTGGCCGGTTACTTATGGAGAGATGTGAGTACATGATTTATAAGGTTCATATGTTTGTAGTGTCAACATTTCCCTAGTCTGCTATGAATAATGAAATCCTGCAACGGAGTTGTCTGTACAGTTGCAAAGAACAACAAATCCTATTTGTTAACACAAGATCACTTTGCCTCCTTATTCTTCCCGAATTCACATGTAAGCCACTTACACAAGTCTTTCACACAAGCAGATTTTAAAAAATGTCTTTGCAGCTGATAGCTTTGCAGTTTTGCTTTTGTGGGTGACACAATGGCAGTTCTCTAAAGGCAGATGGCTGCTGAGTGCTTAGGTCAGTTTTGTACACACTGACAACGCTGCAGGGGCTGTTTTCTCCAAAACTGCTTATAGGAAGCTCTTGGAGTGGGGGCTGGGGACGCTAGCCATGGACCTGGTTTGTTCCTGTTGATGGGATGCGGGGATTTCCCCGTCGTCCGTGGGGAAGCAAAGGAGACTTCTGTAAGATGGACTTCCAGACCTAGAATTCCTTCTCCTCACAGGCCTCATTGATGACTCACCCTTACCTTTTCCTTTCAGCTGTCAGCTTCTTGTCCTCTACTTTATATTCATTACACCTCCCCAAGGTGGAGGAGGAAATGCTATTGGGATGCAAGGGAGGTTGCTGGGGAATTAGTCCGCAGGAGCTCAGTGTGATGCCCTACCTTGTGTGTTTGCTTGCTTGTTTATGTGTTTTGGTTTCTCTACATAACCCTGGCCATCCTGGAACTCACTCTGTAGACCAGGCTGGCCCGAAAGTCACAGAGATCCTTTTGCCCCTCTCTCCCGAGCCCTGGGTGTACCACCCACCACCCCCTGGCTCTGGCCTTACACACACACACACACACACACACACACACACACACACCCGTCCAGAGGGAACAGAGATGGCAGGTGGACTTGCGTTTACACCACTATCTCCTGCCAAAATGGCTCGGTGCTCCTTTCAGCTCTTGTTCCTTGTCATTCTTAGAAATTATTGCAGCTAGCAAGAGGGATGTGCTCAGAGCATGGCTGCAGTCTTTCTTCTTTAAGTTTGATTAAGGAGCACCTTTGAAGAGTTGGTGTCTTTCTGCCCTGTTCTACACGTGCCGTGGTTCCCTCTGCTGCCTCTTCATACTGGGCTGTGTTCACTCCTCATGTCTTCGGTCACCTTTCCGCCTGTGTTATCTCTTCCTGTCTTACTCACACCTTCCCACCGGAAAGCTCTTTATAGCCCCATGCTCATCCTCTCCCATCTTGTTTCTTCCCAAAGGCCCGATGGCTTCACATCTAACCCATTTCATCTGCCCCTGTTACAGAAAGTCTTTTTTACCCCTTACGACTTCTGGGAAATCAACTTTTTTTCTTTTTTTTCTTCCTCCTCCTCCTCCTCTTCCTCCCCCCCACCCCCTTTTTCTTTTTTACTTTTAGACAGAGTCTCACTATATAGTCCTGGCAGGCCTGAAGCTTGATGTTTTAGATCACGGTAGCCTCCCGCTCACAGAGATCCACCCACCTCTGCACGTGCTGGGGTTACAGGCGCGCACCATCAAGCCCGGGTTAACTGTAATTGTCACCAGTTCTCTTCCTTTTTGCCCTTCTGAATACACCAAATCCTTTTGAGTTTTGCTTTGTTCTGCTTAGTTTTTACCATTTTTCTCCTCTATCAAATCCTTGGGCCCATAATGGTGCGTGACATTGTTCTAAGCTGAGTTCTAGCTGTTGGTTGTGGGAAGCCTATAGATACTGATAAAAACTACATGTGTAAGCATTAGATACAATAGGAGCCTGGTTCAATATGGGCTAGACAAGGCCTTCTCTGTGCCAATTTGTTTGTTACAGTGAGTCCTTTTTATTTCCCAAACTAGCACTTTTCCCAGCCAACTCTGAAACAGGTGACATCTGGGCCATAGCATGCTGGCATGCTCTGTCTGTGCCATGGAGTTACAGGGTGCTGGCATGTTCTGTCTGTTTCATGGAGTTAGTGACGAGCCTCACAATTACTTTAGGTGTCTCTCACCAGGAAAGATTCCCATTTCTGACTCCTTTGACAAGTCTGAGGAGCTGGTAACTGCAGAACAAAGACCAGCCAAAGCTGCTTAGTAGCTGCCATATTCTAAGATTCCTCCCTTCCCTCCCTCCCTGGCATCCCTCCCTCCCTCCTCTGCATACCTCTCTCCTTACCCCAGCATCCATCCCTCCCTCCCTCCCTCCCTCCCTCCCTCCCTCCCTCCCTCCCTCCCTCCCCACATCCATTCCTGGTATCTTTTACTTCTGGTTGACTCACTTTGTTGTTTCTGTTGCTGGCCTGGGGCTGGACCCATTCTTGAAGCTCCCTTTTGTGACCTTAACAACTGTAGCAATACGAAGAAGTACTTGGCCCTGATAGATGTTATGGGGGACTCAATACATGCCAATAAGTGAAGGCTGTGGGTTTATTATACAGTTGCAAGACAGACATATTCTCACAGAACCCTTCTTTAAAGACTAACGATTATCACTGCCATTGTGGCTGAAGAGTTAATAACATCTGTTGGATTATTTATATCTTGTTCAGTTTTTAGATATGAAACTCAGCGTTGTGTCCCCGCATTTCCCTTAATCATAGTAGGTTGGTTCCTACTGTGAATCCACTTGTACAGTGGACTCATAAACATACAGATAGCACCTTAGCAGTAACCTAAATAGTAGGTGCCATGCCCAGAGTCTTAGAATCAAAACCGATTTCTCTTACCCACCTCCAGGCTCAGCCCTAGACCTCATACGAATGAATGATATCACTGCCCTCTGCAAGAATATCAAATTCATGCTTTCTACCTAGAGGAAATGGGCTTGGGCCATATGCACATCAGGGTTCAAACTGTAGGTTGGTCCAACATTCTAATATTTTACCAAGCTTTGGTGAGCTAAGTCCAACTCCACAGACTTCCTTTCCTTTGTTGATAGAACAGAAACTGTAATTCCGTTTTCTGGTCTTTTATATCATAACCACTTACTGATGAGAAGCCTCCATGGCCGTTCCTGGGTTCCCTTCTACCTCTCTCTCGGTCTTTGTCATTAGTTAGAAATCAAATAGCTATTTCTAAATTCTTACCAAGGAATGTGTGCACGTTGCCCGGAATGATTTTCATGGTACAGTGAGCCCCTTAGGCATGAGAACAAACAAGAATTATTTGCCTCTCTTCTTTCTGTCTTGGCCTTCTGGTTGTGTTTTCATCACAGATTCCAACCCTTCCAAACCCATTGGGTCAGGATTTACCCATGAACCTCAGTTCTCTCCTGCTGGGCAAGCATTCAAGTCTGGCCCCCTGCACCTGCTCCTCTCAGGACTCACCAGCCTGTGCTTGCTCCACAGACTTTAGTTCCCATCTAGGTCCCTGTTTTCTTGCTTCTTCTGAAATGGGAACACATCCCAGCCTTTTTCTTTCATGCATGCTTTACTTTAGAGCTCAGCGGTTAACTGTGCTCTGATCTCTCTGTGTGTGCATGCTGAGGTCTTCTGGCTTTTACTGTTCTTCCCCTGCCCCCACCACAGCCATCATGGAGCTTTGCCCTGTGCTAGGTGCTTCGAGAGGTCTTTCACTGTTTGCATTTTCTTGGCCGGGGATTCTTGTCTTCTGCCCAAATAGAAATTCTGGGCAGGCAAGGAGAAGCTCTTTCGGGCTGCTCTGTGACAGCATTCATTTTTCTCAGTTCTTGGTAAGAGGCAGCAGCAGCAGGCAGACAGAGTTATCATCTCATGGTGCTCTCTCTAGTTACCATGCTCTCAGGCCTTCACAGTATCAGGGCCATTAACTGCTTGAATATCCAGCTCTGTGGGGTCCTAGGAAATCCAGAGTTCTCGGCCTTTGATAGCAGTAAGTATTACAGCTCTTGGCTCCGGGTCTGAGACCCTTGACCCTGAAGACATGGAGATAGACCTCTCTAACTCTTCCAGCAGCTGGGACCATAGTTTCTCTTCTCTGGTTTTTTTTATGGTCTTCTATCTTTATTCAGTCTCAGATCTTCACATTCTCTTGCAGTCTCTTCACATCTTCCTTCACTGGCCACATCAGAATGGGCCAGCGGCTTCTTCAGACAGCTGGTTGCCTTGTCCTTCACAGCTCTACCAGTTGACAGCCAAACTGCTGTTCCTAGTCCACAGCCTCAGTCGTTTGTTACTCTACTGCCCCTCCTTTCTCCCTGCTACCATCTGTGGTGATCTGAATAAAAATGCACTCTCACCTGCTCCCCACCCCTTAGGCTCATCAGAGTATCATTATTAGAGGTGTGGCCTTGTTGGAGGAAATATAACACTAGGGGATGGGCTTTGAGGTCTCAAAGCTCAAGCCAGCCAGGCCTAGTGGCTCATTGTCTCTTCCCATTGCCTTTGGATCCAGTTGTAGAACTCTCAGCTACTTTTCCCGCACCGAGGCCATACTTCCCAACATGGTGATAATGGACTAAACTTCTAAACTATAAACCAGCCCCAATTAATGGTTTTCCTTTATTTGTGTTCCTACAATCTGGATGTGAGGATAATTTGGCTTCGATTTCTGTCAACCCATTGATCAACGGGGTTGATTCGGCTGATCTGGCTGGCTAGATGGGTGTCTCCTTCCTCCCTCACCACTCCATGCCCGTGCCTCCTGAAGCTGCTTAGTCAAAGATGACCTTCCCTAATAGAAGAGGACCAGATTAGTCAAGAGACTACGAGTAGCTGTGTTCCACTCCTCCAAACAGTTCCTCAGAGTTACTGCGTTCATGGTGTCTCTTCACAGCAGTAAAAACCCTGAGACACCAGCTCAGCCTACACTAAGAGTAGTCCAGCAGTGACCACTAGCCTCTTTTATTGGGCCTGTCTGTGCAATACCAGGGGATGCAGCACAGGAGGCTGTCTCCTAGCTGGCTTTCTAAGTGAGCTTGAGCAGCCCAAGCCCAAGCAAGAGCTATTTGGTGCAATCATAGGCATTTATTCGAGCCAGTTGCTGCCTTGCAAGCTCTTAGTCCCACTCACAGCTTGCCAGAGCAAAGAAGTGTGGTACAAACTGTTTCCCACAGCCCTGGCTAAGGACCGTACATCAGGAGCTGAAGTGCTCAGCTGTGTCAGATTGTCTCCCCAGGGTGTCCTACAATATTGCAGGTGACTGGCATAGGAGTAGTCCCACCAGCTATTTGATTGGCAGCTCTTTTTCTCAAAGCGGCAGGGCAGCAAGAGAGTCCAGCCGCTGCTGGCTAAGGAGTCTCTAGTTTCCCCATCATACTTGTTTATTGCCTTAGTTGCTTTTTCTGTTGCTGTGATAAAACACCCTGACAAACGCAACTTGAAAAGGAAGGGTGAGGGGAATGCCAGGGCCAGGAAGCAGGAGTGGGTGGGTTGGTGAGCAGGGAGAGGGTGAAGGGATAGGGAGTTTTCAGAGGAGAAACCAGGAAAAGGGGTTAACATTTGAAATGTAAATAAAGAAAATATCTAATAAGAAAGAGAGAGAGAGAAGGAGGAAGGAAGGAAGGAGGGAGGGAGGGAGGGAGAGAGAGAGAGAGAGAGAGAGAGAGAGAGAAAGAAAGAAAGAAAGAAAGAAAGAAAGAAAGAAAGAAAGAAAGAAAGAAAGAAAACAAAGGGTGAATTTTGACTTTCCAATTTTGGCTTGCAGTTGGCAGTGTAGTGGTCCGTTATGGTATTTTAAGACAGCAGGAGGGACCTAGTCACATTGCTTCTGTTGTCAGGAAGAAGAGTGGAGCATGCCTGTTTCACAACCAAGCAGTGGACGGACAGGCAGGCAGCCCAAATACCTACAGTCTTTGGGGAGTACTTAGAACTTGTTTGGAAGTCATCTGCATTGTGTTTCTAAGAACAACCTGACTACAGCCCATTTAAACTGCTAAAGGGTAAACTAGAGACCATGGCATCAGAATGAAGCTCTGAAAGTCAGTGAGAATTGTAAATTTGGAAATTTTGGAGGGGAAGTGATATAAAGACAGTGATAATAAAATAAAAATAGCCCATGACTGAAAATGCATGCTAAAACATTTCGTCTCATTGGAGACCTGAGAACAGTAAAATATCTAAGTTGGAGTCTTATCCTTACCAGACCAATAAATCAGCTTAGGGTCTCTGAAGTAACTCTTGGCTTCCTTTGTCTTTAGAGCCAGCAGATACCGGGTGTTGTTTTAGTTGCTGGCAAGACACTATAAATACCCAGATTCTGGCCATTGTATTTTTATTTTGAGTACCAGGTAATTTTTTTTAATGGAGGCTTGGGACAAATTGTGGATAAACAATAGCTTTTGGTTGGGTTTAAATATGGCTTGGTTTTACCCTGTCATGGAAAATCAAGACAGTTCTATATTTAGACATGTATAGTAATTCTAATATTTTTAACAATGACAACATTCTTGTGGGTTTATTTTCTCTACTAACAACAAATACGAGCAAGTCGTAGCAACAGCTCATTAGATTAGAACGTCTGTAATTCAACCTTCGATCTTTAAGGAGCTTCCAACTTTACAAGTCTTCAATTCCTTGGTTCTAAAGTAATATACTAGAAAGTTCTACCACAGGAAGGCCATTGAGAAGAGACCCCTCAGATTATGGGGCATGTGTGTTCTCAGGGTAGAGCCCCCAAATATGAAAATGGAGTGTGTGACTAACCGGATGAGGGGCTGCATCAAACCTGCCTTAATACTCACTCAGCCTTCGTGACTATCAGAGGTGACATCTGTATCTCTCAGGGACAAATGTGAAGGACTAATTGGTACTTAATGAGCGCTGAAAGTCTTGCCGTTTCCAGTACAGTGTGGTCGTAATAGCTTGTTCTAGCAAAACAAAATGACTATAAACGATTTCTAGAAAGTTTACTTCCAGCTCTATTTCTGACAGCTGGATGCTATAACTTTCCCAAACGAGACTTCAGGCTACTGTGACATTCATCCAGAGATCCAAATTAAAGTTCATGTAGCACTATAATAATTAAACGTGGTTAAACTGTGTTTGGTCCTTATTTTTGTTCTGTGATGATGGGAACCAAACCTAGGGCCTCATGAATTCTAGACAAGTGCCCTAGTGAATATTAAAATAATGTAACAACAAGTTTAGTGTGTAGACATAAGGAACAAGAAGGATCTTAATCTCATTTTATATGGGAGGGCTTAAGTCTCTTCAGGCTACTCTAGGAAAATATCACGAACTGGCTGTTTATCAACAGAAATGTGTTTCTCAAAGCTAGGAAGTCCAAGGTCACAGCCAGGGCCAGTTTGCTATCTGGTGAGAGGCTACTTTCTACTCATACACAATTCATTCACTTCAAGTGCAGGAAGAGTCGGGGAATTTTTGGGACCTCGTTCATGAGAGGGTTGCCTGCAATGAAATCACACCCCAAAGGTTCTGGCGTGGGGGATTGCAGCTGGTGGAGTCTGTCTGCTGCAGGAAGCAACGGGTTCCCCTGTCTCTCTCCCTAGTTCTTTTCTTACTACAGTGTGATGAGGTCAGCACACTGTTTGAAAGGCACGGTCAGGACAATTCCTTCAGCCCTTATTTGGTGTCTTTGTTTACGTAAGGAAGAGATTTGATTGTTTATTTCTGCTAGGCACTGTTGGAATTTGATATTTGGCTTCCAAACTTCTAGAACTTTTTACTAAATATGGAGTGATTTTTCTGATATTTTTTTGTCTTTCCAGTCAAGAACTCTCTCTTTTTTGTAGAATTTAAGAATGGCAAAAAGAACTAAGTCATCCCTGTGGTATTTTCCATAATCATAAACAGAAATCACACAGCTAATAGAAATACCAGACTCAGTAGCTTCTTTCTCTTCTATGTCTTGTAAAAAGAACATTTTAACCATTGCAAATGCCCAGAATTCACTAATAGACAATTCCTACAATCTTTCTCTCTCCTTTTGCATTATGAGCCAATGTGGAATTTTATCATTAATTATCATTCAGTGTCTCTGTTATTCTTAATAATAAAGGTAACCGAACTTCAACTTTACAATATAGTGAGTAGATACTGTAAATTTCACGTTACAGTGTAGACCAAGATTCTGAGAGGTGAAGTTCATGTCTGGGCCTGACTTGAACAAAGAGTCTAGTAGGCTGTCCTGGGATTGGGTGGTGTCTCTGTATCTGTTAGATTGACTTAGGTCTTGGTCAGGACAGAGTCTATAAAGAGAAAAATGCTTCAGCTATAAATTGATGTGGGATGCTGGTAGGTAAATGCTGTCAGAATATGAAAATACCGGGTGGTGGGATAACTGTGGGTCAAATATCCACTCAGTGTGCATCCCAGTGAAGCCTAGTGACTGGGCCTCAGTTCCCAGAATGCGCATGATGGGAGAAGGCCAACTCCTGCAGGTTGTTCTCTGACCTCTACTCTGTAGGGTCATGGCAAGCATGCATACCCCACATAGAAACACAAATGAATGAATAAATGAATGAATGAATGAATGAATGAAATGTTATTTATTATTCCCTTAAAACAAAACCAAGGGAAAAAATTCATTGACTTCAGCAACTTCGTTCTAAGTGCTATGAATTAAAGTAGAGGGCCTGAAAAACAGCTCATGAGTTAATTAAGGCATTTGTCACCAAGCTTGTCAACCTGACCTCGGTCCCCCGGGAGGAAAAACTAACTCCTGCAAGATGTTCTCTGACCTCCCCATGTGCACATAAGCTTACCCCCCCCCAACACACACACCCAATACATACTACACAAGCACACACTAAAGACATGCAATTAAATTTGAAATTCATCTGGGCAAAGGCGGTACATACTTTTAATCCCAGCACTCAGGAGGCAGAAGCAGGCGGATTTTCTGAGTTCAAGACCAGCCTGATCTACAGCTGGAGTTCTAGGACAGCCAGGGCTATACAAAGAAACCCTGTCTCCAAACAAACAAACCCACAATAACAAAAACAACAATAACAAAAATTCAAATTCAAATAGAATTTGCTTTAATAAACGGAAATCTTTCCATACTGAGATACAATGATTAAATGGCTTATCTCCTCCCTCCTCCTCCTCTCCCTTCCTCCTCCTCCCCTCCGTCGCTCCCTCCCTCCCTCCCGCCCTCTGTGAAGGAAGAACAGTTTGCTTGTAGGAGCTTTAGGAAATACAGTTATGTATTTCTGCTCTGGAAACCGCATTTGGTTCTGGCACTGCACTTTTAAAGGACCATTGACAAAGTGGAACTTGTTCAGTAAATGATCCAGATGGTGAAGGAATATGAAACCAAGTTAGATGAGGAGAGGAACAGCGGAGGAGGTAAGGAGGTTTAGCCTGAAGGGACGATTGACAGAAAGCATCTGAGCCACCGTGCTCAGCCCTGGAAGACACCGCAGGCTGGAGGTAAATCCTGTTCTGTCCGTTGGAGCCTTCGGAACAAAGACCATGGTGGGGAGATGCAGCAAGGGATCTAAAAGAACCTGATACAAACCACGGCTGGGCCAAGATGAAATGCATGCTAAACTGTGCTCAGAGTTAGCTAACGGACCATCAGTCGGCCGCTCCTGCTCTCCCATGGCACTAACCTGTCTTCCTGATTAGCCTGAAGGTTTATGACGGTCACTTATGTTGATGCAAAAGAAATCATGATTTTGGACCATGGATTTCAGACCATTGGAAATAGATCAAACGTATCTTTAAAAATAAGAGCTGTTATACTATAATAATCATCTAATCAATTCATCACCATTTTTTTTTTTTGAGGCATGGTCTCTCTACGTAGTCCTGAATGGCCAGGAACCCAAGATGTAGACCAGGCTGGCCTCAAACTCACATAGATCCACCAGCCTCTGCCTAGCAATTGCTGGGATCAAAGGCATGGGCCACTACACCCAGCCTCATAGTTTTTATTCTTAAGTAATCTACACTAGTTAGCAAGCGTGGATTCTCCAACCTCATCACCTCTGTCTAACAGGTCACCAGACCAGCTACCTCACTTAAGGCTTAGAACCCTTCCTGATTCCAGCCTCCATTTCCCTGTCTCACCCACCTTTCCACCGTCACCTGGGCTGACTCCACGTCCGTGTCTCTCAGTTTCCATACAATGTTTGTTCTCATTCACAACAAATGCTGACCTGTAGGGATGGTAAACACTCAAGGCTTTGGTACGTAGAGTTTCCCGTTCCTGGAGAACAAACTGCTGCCTTTTCACCAAAGAGAGCTCTCCTTTGTTGTCAAGACTCACCGAGGCCTGCGTAGATCTGAGCTGTTTGGCTTATCTGCGCATGTCTTTGTCTCCTCACTTGTGCTTGCATGATTCTTCATAAGCCTGTGATCTCAGTTAGACTTTGAATTTCTGAACTGGAGGTTGATTACGCAGGCTCTGGAGTCAGTGGCGTGGAGCTTAAATCCCTCATGGTTTAATAGTCCTGTGGTCTTGGGTAATCTCCTTAATCTCCTCTGGAGCCCCAGTCTTCTTATCTATAAAATGGAAATAATATTAACCACCTCATAAAGATACTGAGGATTAAATACAAGACTTCAAAGGTTTAAAGCAATGGTTTACAATGTTCTCCAGGGTGCACCCACACCCACAGTAAGCAAAATAGACAAGATGCTCACTGGTTACTTAGAAAGGAATGACTGCTGATAAGGTTCAGTTTTAAGATCTCTCTCTTTCTCTCTCTCTCTGTGTGTGTGTGTGTGTGTGTGTGTGTGTGTGTGTGTGCTCTTGTAACACACACTCACAGTGGTTGTTACATTTAGAAACTTTAGCCTGTCTTCTCATAAGTAAATGCATCCATGGGAAAAATATGCCTGAGGGGCGTGATTCTTTTCTTCCTTCTCCTCTTCCTCCTCCTCTTCCTCTTCCTCCTCAACTTCTCTCTCTCTCTCTCTCTCTCTCTCTCTCTCTCTCTCTCTCTCTGTCTCTCTCTCTCTCTCCCCCCCCCCCTGTACATTAAAAAGTACTCATTCTAAAAGAACAATAAAACTCCTTTAAAGTCTATGTCCAGTGTGGAGAATTCTGTGCCCTGAAGCATCTATATTTTGGGTTTTGACTGATAGCTCGCTAAGTGTGAGTGGAGAGTCACATCCTCTGGTTGTGGTGGTGAAAGACAGCAGGCTCTGTCCAGCCCGGGTACTGAGCTGGCTTCAGTAACTGTGCAGTTGAGTAACAATCTGTATGTCCCCCTCCAGCCTAGATCAGCTCCTTCCTGCTTTTAAAGTCTTCTTCTTAGATTTCTGAAGTGCCGTTTACAATAGAAAACTGAATCCTCCATTTTTTTTTTTTTAAACTTCCATGGCTAATGCTCAGCTAAGCATTGAGATGCTGACATTTAATCTCCGTGGACTGGAATGCTCTGATTTCACTGTTTTCAGCCAGTAAATGTCACTCCCAATGCTGCTGCTTGCACTCACACTTAAGCGCTTTCATCTGCACTGGGTGCAGTGTGTCAGAGAATTCTTTGTGCAACACTTGGTGGTGGGGGTGGGCAGGAGTAGGGGAGGTGGGGGGGGGGGAGTGGCAGTCAGCTAAGCCTAATCTTTAAACAGGGCAAAAAAACTGCCTGAAAGGCAGAGACAACTCTGTTTTCATAAGATGTTTGTGATACTCAGTCCTGAGTTCTACCCAGTACTCTTTCAAAGGCACGGCAGTAGCTCAGTAAGCCTGGGTCCTGCTGGACTCACAGATGGTTGCCAGCCAAACAGGCCCTTCTGTACCTACCCGGCTGGAAGCTGCTAGTGGAGAAGACGCCTTCAATGCTCAAACAACCCCTTTGCCTGTGGAAGGAATTGTCTGTGGCCTACACTGTTTTCAGCTAGCATGTTGGCACCCAGCCTGCCGGTAACTCTTCATATGTTCTGTGTATTTGCATAGTTTGAATTTGGCTCCGTTTTGTTGTTTGAGACAGGATCCCCCACTATATAGCCCAGGCTAGCCTAGAACTTAACGACTCCTCTGCTTCGCCTCCTGAGCACTGGGAGTACAAACCACAACTTCTGACATTCTTTTGGGTTGAGGATACACCTGACATCGTTTTGACAGGAAGTAGACAATGGCTTTGTGGCTATTTTCCTTGCAAGCAGTTGGCTCCTCTTCCTGTAACTGGTTCCTCTTTAAATTATCTCTCTCTCTGTATCCCTCCCTCCGTGTGTGTGTGTGTGTGTGTGTGTGTGTGTGTGTGTGTGTGTGTGTGTATGTGTGTGTGTGTTCCCTCTTTTGCCTTTTGTCTCCTAGGATTTATTTGTATATTCTTTCTGCTGCCTCCTCCCCACCCCCAGCCCTGTCCCTCGGGCCTCTGCCTCCTCTCCTAGAGCTCGGGTCCCTTGCCTCACCGTGTCTGCTCATCCATCTTCTTGCCCCCTTCATCCCTTTCTCCTCCCTGTCTGCCTCATGCCTCTGCTGGATCACTTAACAGCTTCCTTACAGCTTCTGCTACCTCCGAGTTCCTAGAGAGGCAAGTCAGTACTGGTGTGATGTGGCCCACAGCAGACAGACACGCTGGACTCAGCCTTCGCCACTGGCATGGGCTCATCAGCAAAGGTCTTAAGCACGCATGTGGTTTTTTAAGGTAGCTAATGCCCGGGTCAGCAAGTGTTTCCAGTTTCCTGGCAGCCCATTGGAAGCTCAGAAATGAACTCATACAAGAACCACTGAAGTGGAATTTTAGAAAATCAGGAACTCTTCCATCACACATGGATTCGAGTCCCTATTCTGTTACTTATTAACCCATGACCTTGGACGAATCCATTCATTTAACAGATACGTAGTGAATATGTATATCTGTGCCTGTGTTTAGCTCTCAGGGAGGCTGTTAGCCCTCTGACTCCTCCTCCTGTATTCACAATGAATTTAGATAAAAGGTATAAGAGTAGAGATCTTGCTTAGCGGTGAGTGCTTGCCCGACCTTCACCAGCAATGGAGAGAAAAAGGATTATAGGAATAAGATGCAGAAATCAAATTATTAGCGTTATCAGCTAACACAAAAAGCTTGACTGGAGGATCCAGCTTTCAGCGACTGCAGGCTCACTACTTCTAAGTTAGATTGTAGAGCTTCTTAGTGTTCCCGCTTTGGGTCTGTTCTCTATTCTACACCCTGTCAAGTGTAGAGGATAGATGGATGTTAAAGACAGACAAACAAGCTCAGTTTGGAAAGGAAAAGAAAAGAAGAGAAGAGAAAAGAAGGAAAGGAAGGGAGAAAGGAAAGGAAAGGAAAGGAAAGGAAAGGAAAGGAAAGGAAAGGAAAGGAAAGGAAAGGAGGAAGGAGGGAGGGAGGGAGGGAGGGAGGAAGGAAAGGGAGGGAGGAAGGAAAGGGAGGGAGGAAGGAAAGGGAGGGAGGAAGGAAAGGGAGGGAGGAAGGAAAGGGAGGAAGAAAGAAAGAAAGCTAGCAAGCAAGCACTTGTGGGTTGGCTAGGCTGACCAGCCACAGTCTATTTTGATCAAGATCCCCCTGCCCCGCCCCGGTGTTGGGAACAGAGCCGGAACACTAAGAAGCGCTGCCGATATTAATCCTATCTCTTCTGAGATCTGGGGAGTTCTTTTTGCTCTAGTGAAACAGGAACTGAGCTTTATACTGGGCCACTGGTTACCATAGTAAACAATGTGAGTATTGCTTGTCTGTTCCCTTACCTGGAAAGTGCAGGTACACAGTCCTCCAGCCATGAGAGTGAGGCACTGTTTACAAAGAGCGAGCAAGAGCGAGAGAGATGGACTTCAGTCAGAACCGCTTTGAGTGCCATTCACCAGGCACAGTGTCTATCTCTATTCTCCTTCTGACCCCCTCACTTGGTCATTTTTCTCCTCCTCCTATTTTTGTTTTGTTTCTGTAATCTACAAGTCCTGGTCCTAAGGCTTTTGATTTCCATTAAGAACAGCTTGAATTACTTCATCCTGCCTAAATCATTGCTAATCCAATCTCTGTGTTTCAAAACTCATTACTTGGACAAAGAAGGCACTGGGAACAGTCAAGTAGGCTTTAGAGTTATGAAACTGGTTGTACCTGATGTCAGTGGTTGTACCACTGTCTATAGTGCCTGGCCACAGGCAGGGTGCATCATGGGAGAATGAAGCTCTCTGTTCCTCGCACTCGGTGTCATTACGTTACCTGGGACAATACTTGTGCGGTTTCTCCACAAAGAGAGAATAATCCAGGTGAGCCTTGAAACTGCAGTCATGTAAAGCGGCGGGTACGTGTTGAGTTTTAGGAAAGGGCTTTTCATCCGGGACGTCTGGACGCCAGAAGCCATGGAACACAAATGATGACATTGGCATCTGAGATAATCACACATCAGAGAAAGGAAAGATGAACCAGAGGGAGAGATGAGCACTGGTAGGAGGCTGCGTGAGTCAGGTGACAGAGACGGGCTGCATCTGGTAGGGGCAAGAGAAACCTAGAACAAGGAGGGCCACACTGGGGAAGCCCTCTGTCGTCAGAACAGAGTTGGGAGGTTCATGTATGAAGGGAAAAGGGAGAGACAAATTCAGGTAGGACAACTATTGTTTTTTTCATTTTTATTTATTTTTATTTCATGAGCATTGGTATTTTGCCTGTACATATGTCTGTGTGAAGGTGTCAGGACCTCTGGAACTGGAGTATAGAGAGTTGTGAGCTGCCATGTGGGTGCTGGGAATTGAACCCTGATCCTCTAGAATAACCACTAAGCCATCTCTCCAGCCTGGTAGGACAACTATTAAGGTGTGATTTCATATGTCTTGGCTGCCAGGTCCCTGTTCCTGCAGGCTCAGAGTCACCGTAGAGAATGGAACCCAGGAGGGACATTGCAGCTGACAGAGAGGGGCCTGGCAGACAATCTGCAGAGACTCCCCTGCAGGGACAAGCTGCCCTTGCTCTGTACACATTTGCCAGTTGAGAGGCAAGAGAAGGGAACATAATAAAAACAAGCCAGTGTGGGGACAATGGGGGGTGGTGGGGGAACACATGCTTTCAAGAATGCCAGAATATAACACATTCTCCTGTCCCCTGCATAATTATATCTAAATATTCAAATAAAGTGCCTGAGGTCTCATTTTACTTAAAAAGAAAAGAAAACCCTAATAAAACCACATACCTCATGGGGTGCTGAGCCAGCCATTTATTTTGTGAACTGATGTCCGTTTAGTTTGTTTTGTTTTAACTGCCGTCTTTTGCTTTAAAAGTTGCCTGGGATGGAGAGAATTCAGTCTCTGGGATGGCTGCCCTGTGGTTTATTTTTATAGGATGTTATTAGAAGTTTCGGATTTTGAAAGAACAGTCTAAAAGCCGTGACCAGGGAGAGGATAGCATGTGCTGTTTCTTGCGGGGTAGAAAAAGGAGTCGATTTTGTGGCTTTAGAACGGTCAGTACCGTTCTTCTTTCCCTCGTTCTTGTCTAAGTGCTTAAGCGATCAGTGCTGTTCGTTCCCCTTAAACTCTTTCCTTGCTAGTGATTAAAAGGGTTTCTGCATTAGACTGACCATTGTGGGCCGTGTACGCCTGGCCTGAGGGCTTCCGGGAATCCTCTCTATGCCACGTCCCATTCCCAACGTTAGATTACAGATGCCACTGCTGCACCTAACTGCTTACATGAGTCCTGAGGATACACACTCGGGTCCTCTCTTCCCCAACTGAGCCATCTCCACAGCCCCCACTTCAGCCTTTAAAGAGTGTCAGGAATTGACATGGGCTGTTTATCTAATGGCTTGTTATAGGAGCTTTCTGTTCATATCTCTGAAGGTGCTCGCTGTACAAAGCCTTTGCTTTTACTGAAGTCTTGTGATTTTTTAAACTGGCCAGCATCTGTAGAGGGAGTGAGCAATCTCTCTGCAGGTCCCTGTGAAACATTTGTGACCTGCTTTGGGCACAGAAGCATGAGCTGTGCACTGAATACATATCAGTGGGATGCGTTCTTTGATAGCTGACTCATCATCCCAGGCCCTAGGGCCAAGTACCAGGGTGATACTGTACACATTTGATTCACGTGGTCCTCACGATGGTTCTGTGAGCTAGTCACCTGCCATTCTTACTCCATCATGTAAAGATGGGGCATAGAAGAAGTTTAACTTAGCCCAGAGTTTGATGGCTAGGTAGCAGAGCCGAGACAGAAACTCGCCCACGGCTGCAGTATCCAGATTGTTATCATTCAGCCACGCAGACCATCTCCTCCTGCACAAATTCCATAAAAGGTGACAACCGAAAGTGATGGGCTGGTGGCAGGTGGAGTTGCTACACAGACTTCCACACACTGGCTTATAGTTGGTGTTGAATTTAAAGTTCGTGTCTGTCGCACACGTGAGTGCCTTGCTTCTGTTCCCCCTCATGCCATCCGCTTCCGTCACTTCTTGCACCCAGAGGGGGCCGCTTCTGTTTCCAGACCCAGCTCTGTTTCCAAACCTCGCACCACGGTGGGCTGCCAGGGAAGGCTGAATGGGCTTGGACAGCCATGGAGATAGGAGTCGTGAGCAACAATGGGTGAGGGCTGCACGGCCCTTACTCTCCCTGGAAACGCTCTGTCGCTCAGGAAGTGTGGCCTAATCCCGGTTAAGATCATCCCGTTTTATACCCAATGGGCTGTCTAAATCTCATAGAGGACTTTTACGTCTTACCCTGAGAAATCCTACCAGTAAGCAGCCGGGTGTACACCGACATAGGGATTCTTGTGTATTATTGTTGTCTCTACCTCCTCCTCCCCTCACAAGCTAAGCTGCTTAAAGAGAACCCGAGAAGCCACTGCTCAGCGGAAGACGCCTGGACTGTGGCCCAGCGGTGCCTTGGCTGGCCTGGAGGGAGGAGGGAAGACGAATTCAATCCAAAAAGGCCCCGTAGAGCTGGAAAGAACAGCGGCTGTGCAGATGCCACAGGGCTCGTCCTCTGAGCTCGCAGGCCCATCTTTGGTAGCTGTGAGGCAGCTGCAAGCCGAGAAGCTACAGAACAGAGCGTACGTGTGGGACTGGCAGTGCTGGAGAGTGGTCAGGCTGCGCCCAGTTCATCTGCACTGTGCCCCAGTGGGGAGGGATGCTTGACTCTAGAGGCAGGCAAAGTGACAGCTTCACGACACACAGGCGCACAGGTGGGAAGCGGCTGAGCCAGGCACGAAGCAGTTGACTCCAAAGTGTTCTCACCGCTTTCCTCCCTAGCACATCAACACTTGAGATGCTCACCAAGAACCAGGGAACTCCATATAGAAATTAGGAACCCTAGAGGTGTAGAGTTCTCACAGTGGCTGGGAATCTCTTTTTAAAGAACCTTTGGTATTTGGTCAGGCAAGTTCTTTCCCAAATTGCTTGTTGGGTTCATTTAAACCTGCTGCCCATGCCCATAAGATCTGCTCGGACAGGGCCTCACTCTGTGCTGACAGACTGAGCAGTCCACCTCAGAGAGGACCTGCCCACCTCACCCCCAAAGTCCAAGGCTGTGATGCCAGGCGTGGGCAGCAAATCCCCTCCCTCATGCTCTTAGAAGGGGCAGGATAGACACCAGAAGCTACGGAAGTAGTTGAGTGGCTGAGTAGAACGAGACACCCCATCTTCTTAATGCTATTTTACATCCTGTCTGTCCATGCTCTCTGAAAGCCATCACCTTTCAAAAAGCATTGTGGGTAATTATGGAGCAAGCTTTGAGGTCTTGGGATAAGCGTCTCTTCCAGCAGTACTTGCTTTCTAACAGGCAAGGAATCTACCTGTCATGGGGGAAGGTTCCTGGCTGAAATGTCTCTGTTGTTGAGTATGCAGGGTGGTCAGCTAGACTATCTGCTGCCTCAGTGGGGCTGAACAGAAGACAAATGTCCCTCTGTACCCACTCATGGTGGCTTGGGTGATTGGTGGCCCTCACACACAGATCCATGATAGGCAGAGAAATATCCCTGGACCACTAGGGGGAGGGGCTTCTGTATCTAAGAATCCAGGCAACCAGAGCCCTTGTCTTCACATTCCCATCAGTCCAATGGCTGAGGAGGCAGGCCTACGGACTAAACTTACATATTTTACAATCATAGGATGGGAACAATTTTGTGTGTGTGTGTTTTATCAGTGTTCTTATGTATCCTTTTGTCATAGAATTAAGGAATCTGATATTCCTCTATAAAAATTTTTAAGCTTCCTAAAATACAAAATTAGCTTGCACATAGACTATTTAAGGAAAACTGCAAGCTGATTTTTCAGTCCAGCAAGATAAAAATGGAATGCATAAAATAAAAATATTAAAAAAGGAAGCGTCATGGGGGAGGTATCCCCTACCTGCTTACCAGAGGGCTTCAACAGAAGCCAGGAGTTGCCTAATTATTTTGAATTCAAGCCAGTTCTTCTTGTCTAGAAAGGTATTCCCTCTTCTCTTTAACAATGGTAACTGTTGCATTGTTGGCTCTGCAGAAAGGTTTTACTGCTCCTTGTGGTTGATCGTGACTGCCCGCTGACCTTGATTGGGAAATACCGGGGAGAGTGTGGGTGCAAACCTCTGTATTCCTTTCTGAGAGTGTCCGCAGAGACAGTTAAGAATGAGGAGTCTGATCTAATGACTGGATGACTACCTCACCAGGTAATCGTTGGAGGCTTTATTGGGGGTGGATAGAAATTGGGAGGTAGGGCCATCGTTAAAGGAAGTGGGTCACAGAGGAATGCTGCGCTCTGAGGCCTTTCGTGCCCCAACTCCTCACTCTGTCCCCTTTTTCTCTGCCAGTGGAAAGTGTATCTTCCCTGCCGTGAGTGGGTGGATCCTTCCGAACCATGAGGAAAATAAATCCCTCCTCCTTTCAGTAGTTTGTTACAAGTGTGCAAAAGCAGCCAACAGCCATCAGTCTAACTCCAGTAGCATGCTCTTTCCACCTCTGATTTTTCTGTTCAAGCTCTAATACTCTCATAGCAGTGGTCAGACTTTCGCCTTCTATTAGATGTCCACTGATACTCTGCCCTGGCCCCTGCCTTCCCTTCACACTGCTTCCAGATAGTGTGGGATTTGGTTGGCAGCCTAAGGTGGGCCAGTGTGAGGGGGAGATGAGCCCAGACTCTGCCTTTGTGTCTTTGGTATGACCTCAGCTCACTCATGGATGAGCTGGGTGATGAGTGCGCATGCCCATGAGTTTCTCTGTCCTTTCTGCTCTTTCTCTGAAACATGAAAGTAACCTCACAGAGCACTGTAAGATTCCAGTGAGGTTCAGGGCCCTCTCTTACCCAAGCTTTCACTTTTTGAGATTTCAATATTCATGATAAGCTACAGTCTGAAAATATTAAATGGAAGATTCTAAAAGCACAGAATGTATAAATTTCTTGAAGTCTTGAGTAGTGTGAGAAATTTTGGCTTTTTCCTCTCCTGTTCCTCCTGTGATGTGAATCTTTCCCTTGTCCAGCAGACATACCCATTCTGTGGATGCTACCTACATCAGTCACTTGGAAGCCTTCTTTGTTATCAGACTGACAGTTACAGGATCACTGTGCTTATGTTTAAGTAACTCTTATTTTATTCAAAAATGGCCTTAAAGATCAAAAGTAGTCAGTCATGCTGGCAATTTGGATATGCCAACGAAAATCCATAAGGTGCTTCCTGTAGGGCTGGAGAGATGGCTTTGTGGTTAAAATCACTGACTGCTCTTCCGGAGGTCATGAGTTCAAATCCCAGCAGTCATATGGTGGCTCACAAGCATCCATAATGAGAGACAAGTAAAAATCTATGGGCCAGAGCGAGCGGGGCTGGAGCAAGAGGGAGAAGGGAAAGGGGGAAAAAAGTGCTTCCTGTACATGAAATGATAAAAGTCATTGATTTTAAAAAAAGAAAAAATCATATCCTGAGGTTGCCAAGATCTGCAGTATATTTTTTTATAATTATTTTATTTAATTTATTAGTTATTCCCATATTGTGCCTTGTATATAATTTAGATTTTTCATGGTATGTGAGGGAAACATAGTCTCTGTAGGGTTTGGTGTACTCTTGACATGAAGCATCTACTAAGGGTAGATCGTATCCCATGGGAATTATTATTGTGCAGGATGTATAATTATATTAAAATGCCTACCAAAGACTGAGTGCTCTAAATGAGCACCTCTGGCTGGCCGTGCATCAGGAAGTCCTACCTTATACAAAGTGTGAGGAAGGCGTAAGGACAAACACTGGATCCATAGGCTTCATAGAACTCGCTGAAAATGCCTTTGGTGCATTTGCGCAGAGAACAGAGAACTACAGGATTCCCTTTCCTTAACTGATAGCAGAAGCTGCCAGGAGGCCCAGAAGCTGTGCTGCACCCAGCGATGGTCTCACTCTGTTTGTTCCCTGTAAGTCTTTATTTTATTCTAGTCCTTGGGTTAGCAAAGCAATTGCAGGAAATTAAAACGTAGCAGTGTGGGCACTGGCAACTTCTTAGCTCCTTTACCTACTTTATGCTCACAGATGGAGAAACACCTTTAGCAAGTTCTCAGGTCTCTCCAGGCCCTTGGCTTTTCTTTTTTTCTTTTTCCTTTTCTTTTTTATTTTGGTTGGGTTTTTATGTTTGTTTGCAGGGGAGCATTTTTTTGTGACAGACAGGGTTTCTCTGTACAGCTCACTCTGTAGACTAGGCAGCAATGAGAATTCAGATGGCTGTGAGCCATCATGTAGCCACTATGATTTGAACCGGAGTCCTTTGGATCCACAGTCAGTGCTCTTTCCCGCTGAGCCATTGCTCAGACACTCTCCAGGCCCTTGTGTGTATCTTGTTACTTCTTATCTACCTTCTGGGATTGTAACTTTTGTGAGAACAAGTCTTTTGTTCACCAATTCATGCATCCTGAATGCTATAGCAGAGACTGCCACGCTGCCTTTGCTTAATAAAAAAGTTCTTGAATGGGTGAATCTGTAAATGGGGAAGCTGAGACATGGAACAGGTAAAGATATTATCCCAGGTCACATTTCCATTCAATAGCCAATCCAGGGCAGCATGATTGCCAAGCCCTAGCCGTAAGCACCCATAGTATTTAACATCTTTTTGAAACAATTAGGTATATGATAGGTTTACCCATTTACATAGTATAATATTATATATATATAATGACCGAGTATTTTAATTTCCATGTGCTGGAAAATGATAAATCAAGCTCTCCTGTGGTTATTTTTAAATATATACTTGCTGTCTGCTGTAATTATCCCTTTGTGCTGTTTTACATCAGAACTAACCTCCCCCCTCCCCCATAAAACTGTGTTTTGTTACATGTTACCCTCTGCCCCTGCTCTCTCCCTGGTCTCCAGTGACCCCGGTTCTACACCACCCCGGTTCTAGACCACCCCGGTTCTACACCACCCCGTGTAATCAGCTTTCTTAGCTTTCACACATGACCCAGAATGTGCAGTATCTGTCGTCCTGAACCTGGTTTATTTTACTTAACGTATCACCCTCCAGTAACATCTATGTTGCCACACATTAGAGGACTTCCTCCTTCTTATGGCTGTCCCTCAGCCCCGTAATGGACTGTGGATACACGGTGAGTAGGGAATCCTGTCTGAGCAGGCGCAGTCAATGATGGCTTATCAGTTTGGGAACCTAGCAACTAGACAAGATCTCACAGGCCTGGAGTCTCCAGTAGCTCAGTTAAGTTGTGAACAGTGCTTTTAAATTGCCAACTAGAACATGCAGGTAACTCACTGAGGAGCCAATACCTTTAAAACATTGGTACAGCAGCTTCGATGAAGTCTGTGACATGCCTACCTTTCCACGTGGCTTAAAAGGACATGGACATCATGTCTGGGTAAAGAGAGATGGAAAAGTGACAGAGAGGAAGCAACAGACGTAGAGAATGAGGTCGACCCTAAGTGAAACCCACAGCTTCCTTCCCCTTCCATCAGTTCAATTCCATTTCTAAAGTCAGGAGGAATCAGCAGGTATGAATTACATGGAGAAAATGAAGGCAGCCGGCCGGGCTACAGCGGAACACAGATGTCAAGTGCAGAAACGCGAGGTGAGCATACTTATGCACAGACTGGGAGCTCGGTGCACGCAGTAACGACGGGCGTGTCAGCAGCAGGCCAGAAGAGACCCTGAGGATGACAAGCTGACTCAAGTGTTTAGGATTTATTTGGTCATTTCATATTGGTCCTGATATGTAGATGTTCCTGTCTGTTACCACTCAGATGACTAAACATAAAAGAGAAGAAGAAATACAAGGTACTACAATATGAGCCAAGTTCATGCGTCACCCCATCTGCTACACAGCCCTCTCCTGCCTGCTCTCCACAGGACTGACTGCATACTCGCTCCACACTGCCCTTCCGCAGGCTTTATCCCCGCCTTGCTGGCGCACGTTGTCCAGATCATCCACCCTGCTGTGGTACCTTCCTCCCTGACTGTCTCGTGCGCCTGTTTCCATTTTCTGGTGTGTCTGTGTGGCTGCTTTTGCCTTCCTCATCTGTCTAAGGCCTTTTTCTTATTTTCTCTGTACACCTGGGACACTTGCCACATCTCCTTTTACAGTGGAGTCTCTATTTCCGCCTTCTCCTTCCTGTAAAATGGGCCAGTGCTTTGGCCCTCCCTGAGGAAGCCCCGCCGCCACAGTGTTAGCATCCTCATAGCAAAACACCCTCTATTCTGACTGGCTGTATATAAAGAATTTAGGGAAATGCTACCGAGAATTCTAAAGCTGTTGGAAATTTAATGAAACAGCCACAGAAAAGAGAGGGACAAAGTGGAGCTGAGTAGGTGGAGCCAGTAGATGGAGCCACGCCCATGGGCACAGGGCTGCTTACTGCGGACACTGTGCTGGACAGTAGATACTGTGGCTGCCATTACCGACAGTGGTGCTGACCTCGGTCGCAGCACCTTTGCTACAAGAACAGATAATCCTCTAGCCACTGACTCCTAATTAGATGGAGGCAGACATCTGACCGAGTGACTGGCCTATCTACCAACTGCAAAAGGGGCCTAGGAAGGGCTATCCTGTGCTATGAGAAATGGAGTCGGTCTGCTACCAGAATCAGATTTTAGAATCAAGATACAACTTTGTTTATTGAAACAGGGTCTCCCTATGTAGCCCCAGCTGCCCCTGAAACTTGCTGTGTAGACCAGGCGGGCCTTGAGCTCCCAGGGATATGATTGATATACTTGCCTCTGCCTCCCGAGAGCTGAGACTAAAGGCATGCAGCACCACATCTGGCCTCTCCAGCTGTTGTTAACGTGGTGACCAACTTCACTCCTGTGTCTCCTGATCTCAAAATCCACACGAGCATGCCTGCTCCTGCCACCTCCCTGTCCAGCTTTCTGCAGAGTGTGACAGAGTTCAACAGAACCCATGACCTCCAATAGCCTCCTGCCCGAGACAGCTCAGTTTTGACAGAGGACTTGCTCCAGGTCTCTGGCTCAATCCTTGCTCCTAAGAGCGCAACAGAACCTTCCCCACAGCTGTGTCCCCAAGGCTCCTGGGCTCCCGATGTCTCTCTAGCCTCCTCCTCTACCAGCAAGAGACTCCAGAAAGTGACTTCCAGGCCATCTTTGCAGGCTCTGCTTCTCTGCCTCATCCCCTAAGAATGAAGCCTTTGCAGTCTTCCAGACTCACCTTCACATGCCCTGGTCTGGATCCACCCAAACCGCATGTCTCTGACCCATAACTAACATGGCACCCCAAAGGTCTCAACTCCAGCTTCAGCATCGGGGGGATTCCTGCTGGGCTGGGAGTTAAGTTCAAACTAATAAAGTTAAGCATGTCCTAACACATGCATGCAGGTGTTATGTTTCAGTCAATGGGACTTGACCTGTGTACAGAACAACAAACCTTGGTGACTGTCCTGGGTCCTTGGTGCATCTACTCTCACGACTCCGCATTTGTAGCGGGTTGGCCCCTTCCTGTTTCTTAGACCTATGGCGTACATTACCTTGGTGCATTTCTTACACATCTGGCTTTCAAGTGTATTATTCACCCAGCAGATGCACATTGAACACCTAACGGTCGGCACTGCCAATGGTCAGAGGCCAGACAGGAAGTCAAAATAAAGGACTATGACAGTTAGAATGCTTTTTATTGCTAGTGACAGAAATTGTGTTTAAAACTGGCTTAAGCAAAGATAGACTGCATCCCCTCACGTGCCTGGCAAGTCTACAGAAAGATCTGCATCCCTTCAGACACAGCTGGATTTGTGGATCTTAAGCCTTGTCTTCAAAGGGACCCTAGCCTGGCGTCATCTCTCAGCTCTGCTTGCCTTTGCAGTGGCTCGATTCTCAAGTTCCCCTCATGGCAGCAAGCCAGATGACAAGAGTTCCAGGTCCACACCCTTCTGGCTTCCAGACAGTAGAGAAAGCCCTGCTCCAACCAGGTGTGTTGGGACTTACCTGTAATATCAGCACAGAGCAGGAGTATAACCCAGGAGTTTAAGGCTACCCTAGGCTATAGAATAAGTTCTAGGCCAGCCAGGACTATATAACAACACCTTGTCGAAGGAAGGAAGGAAGGGAAGGAAGGAAGGAAGGAAGGAAGGAAGGAAGGAAGGAAGGAAGGAAGGAAGGAGCAGAGGTGAGGGGAGAGGAGGGAGGGGAGGGGGAAAAAGAAGAGAAAGAGAGGAGAAGAGGAGGCCCATCACTGTCCTGCTTTTTTGATTTGTTTTTTGATTTGTTGTGGGTTTTTTTTTGTTTGTTTGTTTGGTTTTTTTTTGTTTTTTTTTCGAGACAGGGTTTTTCTGTATAGCTCTGGCTGACCTGGAACTCACTCTGTAGACCAGGCTGGCCTTGAACTCAGAAATCTGCCTGCCTCTTCCACCCAAGTTCTGGGATTAAAGGCATGTGGCACCACTGCCCGACCAGTGTCCCACTTTTGTGGCTTCTGCCTGTCTTATGTGCTCTTCCATGAACCTGATGCATCTGGCAGAAGAAGTCAGTGCTCAGCTCAGACTGGATTCAGATGTCCCTTCCTTATAGCTGGGTGGAACATTTCAAACACTTGAGTTGGGAGCGAAGGATAGACTGGTTCTCTGAGAAAAAGGTAAACAGATGTCAGCTGTTGGTCAACATAAAGTGAATTCAATGGTATCTTTAACAGACTTTTTGCTTTGTTTCGGCTTTAGTTTTTGTTTGTTGTTTTCTTTTTTTCTTTCTTTCTTTCTTTCTTTCTTTTTTTTTTTTTTTTTTGCCTGTTTTGATTTTTATTGGGGAGTTTTTGTTGTTGTTTCTCGCTTTTGTCTTTGTGTTTTAGGAAGAGAGAAAGACTAAAGTTGAATGGGTAGAGATGGAGAGTGTCTGGGAGGACTTGGGGGAAGGGACAAACAGGATCAGAATATATTGTGTGAAAGAAAAAGAAAAACCTGTGGTGACAACCATGATGTTAGTCAGCCACATACATGTAAATGTATGGTTAGGTATGTGCAGTCTATGCACAAGTTACAAGTGGACAGTCCTCCAGAGGGAATCAGAGAAGAGTTGCTCTCTTTCCTTACACCCTTGCTCCCACTTCCTCTTTTCCTTGTTCACAGCTTTACTCTGTTGCAGACTGTAGACTGCTTTTGAAGTAAGCCAAGAGTCAGCGGCCAGGGCAGTGATAGTCAGTGATGGGCGGATACTGGGAGGCCAGGGCAGTGAGGGGCAGTGATGGGAGGGCACTGGGAGGCCAGGGCAGTGAAGGGCAGTGATGGGAGGGCACTGAGAGGCCAGGACAGTGATGGGCAGGAATGGGTGAGCACTGAGAATTTGCATCATCGACCATTACATTCAAGTTCTTTAACACAAAGCTTCTTGGTGACCTTTTTCTTCCCCCCCCCCCCCCCCCGTGATTGGAGTAAACCTCTCTGGTATGCTTCTTAGGATAATAAATCCACGTTTTTGTTTTTGTTTTTTTTAAAGAAAACAACTCTAGGCTGCTGCTTGATTAAAATCTGTAATTAGTTAAAAGTGGTTTTCCTTGAGGTTATAGTTTTCCTCAATTCCCCTTTGCCTCCCGTACCCCAGGCCAGAGGTCAAAGCCAGGGACCTGGGCGGGCTGAGTCAGTCAGTCACTTCACCCTGGGTTAGCTTGTGCTGCCTCTGACCTGCTGACTTAGGATTCTGTGGGTTTGCTGTACCTGTGCCTTCTGGAGTAAGCTGCCTCCGAGGGTGGAGCTACAGGGCTTCGAGAAGCAAACAAAATAGCTCTGGTTCTCACTTTCCCCAGCCTCTCGCCTGTCTATGGCAGAGACTCTCTCACCAGCACCCAGTCCTTTACTCCTGTGGAGCATCAGCCAGATGTTGAGGTGAACACACGCGGACATGGATGCCATTTTTTTTAAAACAACATATTAAACATGTTTTGTGTTACTGAAGTTCCAGCAAGCTGTAACTTTGGTTTTCTTCTACGCCGTTTCAAAGAAGATTGAGGAATTAATATAGTAGTTGTTACCTGGACCAACGTGGCAGTGCTTGAGATCCTTCTTGGTTGCCTTGACAACCGGAGTCTTGTGGACAGAGGCCAAGGAATCAGCTGACCATCCTGTGATGTACAGGGCTGGCCTACAACTGGGGGGCGGGGCACTTTAAAGCCAGGAAAGGAATCAGAGTGAGTCTGTAGGTATCAAACAAACTGGTAGGTAGAGGCAAACTGGAGTTTACGGACTGATTTCCCCATTTTTAAGATAAGAGGATAACTAAATAGAAACGTAGCCTGAAGCCATATAAGCTTTCTAGCAGCAATCAAGCAGATTGCCTTCTTATCTCTGCGAGTAATAATTACAGCATTCTATATGTTGTGTTTGGTGTGAGCCACAAGCCATGGTGTGTGGTTAACGAATAGCGTTGGTGAGATTTACTGCTGTAGCCCAGTCTTGGGTTGGCTGCAGCCTGTGGGCCTCCTCTACCCACCTTAGGCCTGTGCACTCTGCTGCTTTGAGGGTCTGTTAATGTAAAGGAGATAAAAGGCTGGACTCTGGCTCCACTCAGTCACTGCTAACCTGGGAGACATCCTAAATGAAAAGTTCCCCATGAGAGACAGAAACCACTTAAATTATAGGAAGAATACTTCAGAAGGCTACGAAAAGATGGATCCAACCTGAGACTAAGCGGAGCTCTGTGAGTGGTCTTTAGACACTCATACTTGAGGAAGGATTGGAGCTTGGCACAATGACTTTTATCAAACTCTTGCTCACTTTGCCATGTTTGCCCAGAGCCAAGCTGTCTGTCTGTGTGAGAACCCCTGCTGTGCATAGCACAGGCCGTTCAACCCTGTGTCTAAAGACCCGTCCTCCTGGAAGAGTCTGTGATGTTTTATGGATATGGTTTTTGGAAGGATCATGTAACGTTGTTCATGATGCTAATAGGCATGTGTAGACAACGACAAGCCTCCTGTTTTGTAGCTGTGAAGTAAAATGATTTATTGGGTTTTACTAATTCAGTCATTATGAGCATATGAGAAAGATATTGTATTAAATACTTTTTCTCAAGCAATAATAAATTATCTTGCAAATAAGTCTGTGAATAAGATTCCTCCCATTTCTTCAAAGACCAATAAACATTTCTGCAGTTGTTCTGTGATTGGGACTGTTATTTCTCTTGTTAGATTAGTCAGCCAGTTTATTTAAAATTGGTGGCTTCCTGTAGATATTAGCAGAATTCCAGAAATACTAAAGCTCTTCTGTGTTATAGGCACAGATTCAGTCCTGTTGAGTAAAACAAAAACAAACAAACAAACAAACAACAAAACCTTCATTCAGGTGGCAGCCTTCCTTCCAAATGTCCTATTTGTTGGGTTGGAGCCCCAGAGATACTACACCATAGTTGAAAGCCCTTTCTCCTACATTAAGAACATAATTAGAAGAAAGAAAGCTGAATGGGTCATAGTTTGTTTTGTTTTCTGCTTTTCTCTGTATTGTGGGACACTGAAGGTTCACGGGGCTCAGAGAAGAGTAAAACACCCCACGCAGCGAGAACTGAGTAAATCACCAACCACTGTGGTAGACGTTTGAAGTAAAATTCTCATGGTGCTGGAGAGATGTCATAGCAGGTAAATGCCTGCTGTACAGCATGAAGCCCTGAGTATGGATCCCCAGTACCTACTGAAAAGCTACAGGAGTCTGGAGCCCTGCATGGGTGGGTGGAGAGAGACAGATGTGGGACTCCAGAGCTAGCCAGCCAGTTAACCAAAATGGCGAGCCCCAGATTTGATGAGAGACCCCGTCTCAAAATATAAAGTAGGAAACAGTAAAAGGAGACTCCCGGTGTTAACATCTGGCCTCTAGCCTCTACATATACACACATGATTGAGCATAACCCCACGGAGAGGGAGAGACAAGACAGAGATGAAGAAAAAGGGAGAAAGAGAGAGAGAAGCAGATGAAGTTAAGCGATTCACCTCAAGTCACACAGCTGGCAAGCAAGAGAGCCAAGACTTCAAAGCTCCACATGACTCCTGACTACACTGCCTTCAGTACACACTGTCTTATCCGTGTTCTTAGAAGAAAGACTTAACTGGATTAATAAATCTCCTGCTAAGATTAGGGTTTTAAATTCAGAATGGCCCACTAAAAACGGTTTTCTGTATTTTGATTTGGTCTTTTTGTTTGTTTGTTTGTTTTTAAGGTGCTGTGTAATGGACCAGGAACATGCGTCCCTATCTGTGTGTCCGCCCTGCTTCTTGGGATACTTGGAGTGAAGAAAGTGATCATCGTCTATGTCGAGAGCATCTGCCGAGTGGAGACGCTATCCCTGTCAGGGAAGATCCTGAGGCACCTCTCCGACTACTTCATTGTTCAGTGGCCCACTCTCAAGGAGAAGTACCCCAAGTCTGTGTACCTGGGGCGAATTGTTTGACAAATGGCAACCCTAAGTCTTGAGAACATTACAAGTACCGATAATATTTACTATATACTATCTTTACTATAAAGTTTTTCAAAGGTCAAGGAAATATCAATGGTAAAGAATTTAAAATGTACAAATAACTCAATGAAGAAAGACAAACTTTAGCATATAATACCCATCAAGTAGCTATGTCTGCACACGAAAACATTTTTCTAAATAAAAGTACATATAACACTACTAACACTACTCACAGGTTCTCTTGGGACTCTTTGTTTGTTTGTTTGTTTTTAATGGTTTTAGAGCTTTATTGTAGAAAGGTAGGGATAAAGAGAGAAGGTAAAAAGAGGGAGAGAGGCCAGCCCTGGCCACGTGGAGAGAGGGGGAAGGGAGAGAGAGAAGGAGGGCTCTACAGAGATGAGAGTAAGAAAGGTGAGAGCTTTAAAAGCTCTCTTGGGACTCTTACAGCTGTGGGGTTTTAGTTTGGTTTTTTTTTTTTTTTTCTCTTAACCTAAATATAGAGTGTGTATGTTTAGTAACATTTCCTGTTTTACAGCTTTAAATAAAACAAAAGTGTTCTCCATTATAAAAAGAAAGTACAGGATAAGGCAGGTTGGAGGCAGGTATTATCAGTGTGATCCCTCTCTCAGGAGGCGAGGGAGGAGGATCAGGAGTTGTTGGTGTAAGGAGTGGGGACAGGGAAGTAAGGAAAAGGGGGTTGCTTAAGAGCAAGGCATCCCTTTGGTCCTGTTCAGACTTGTCAGGCTTTACTCCTTCTGGGGAAGCCTCTTAGTGAGCTATCTCAGCCTAAAGGAAGCATGAGCTATCTCAGCCTAAAGGAAGCATGAGCTATCTCAGCCTAAAGGAAGCATGAGCTATCTCAGCCTAAAGGAAGCATGAGCTATCTCAGCCTAAAGGAAGCAAGAGCTATCTCAGCCTAAAGGACTCATGAGCTATCTCAGCCTAAAGGAAGCAAGAGCTATCTCAGCATAAAGGAAGCAGTTTGTTAAACTGGTTTCATGTCCATTTACACTCCACAGACTTCCAGATCTCTGACTGTAAACAAGAGTCTTTCTTTATTCTTCAGTCTGCTTGATGTGTTGTTGGCCTGGATCCAGACTGTATTTTAATATCTGTTTGGTTAAAATATTGGCAGTGTCTTCATAATAAATGTATGATTCTATTGGTCAGGAATCTAAATTTTCAAAACATGAAGAAAAAGCTTTTTTTTCCCCCAATGGCTGTAATTGTCTCTAGCTTTTTGAGATGCTTATGTCTGCCTGGTGGAGGGTGTATTAATAAACATTTATGTAGTGCTTGCTGAATGCCAGGTATTTTAAGCACTTTTCAGATAACACCTAATTCAATCTGGAAGGAATCAATGAGATAGAGACTCTTACTGTCCCTGTTGTCCTGACTTGTCCAGGATCACATGACTAGGAAATAACAAAGCCAGATATGAGCCTAGGTAGGCCTGCTTGAGAATGGTCCAGTTTCATGAGTTTGTGGACTGTGTCAGACTCATGAAGGTCCCTCCACGTTGCTTTCAATCTTTGATTTTTTTTTGTCTTCTGTTATTGTTGTTGTTGTTATTATTGGTAGTAGTAGTAGTAGTAGTTGTTGTTGTTGTTGTTGTTGTTGTTGTTGTTGTTACTGGCTGCCGCCATTTTCTGGTGCTAGAGATTAAGCCAAGCATCTCCCACCATGTTAGACAAACACTTGGCCTCTCAGCTCCACCCTCTAGCATCTTGCTGATTTTAAATAGGAACTCACACTCTAGACCTCACAAATTATGTAGCTGGTTCTACTTGAAACTGCGTCCCTGACAGAACCATGTCTGTGACAGAAGTTCCTCAGTGGCCAGAAATGTTTGACTCCTACCTATAGCAAAGCCAGAGGAAATGCAAAAACATTCCCATTTAGTGCTTGATTTTATGGGTTTTGATCTTAAATATTCTGCTGTATCCGTATGATATAGATGTAGTAAAGAAATGAGGACTGGGCCAGCAGATATGGGCTGAGCAGGTAAAGGTGCCTGTCACTCACCCTACAACTGAAGTTCAATCCCCAGGGCCTGTAAGTAAAGATCCCAGGTAAAGGAGAGAAGTGACTTTTGTGAGTTGTCTTCTGATCTTCATACACTCGCTTTGGCACTTGCAATCTACATACTAGGAAACGAGCAAGTGGAATCTCTCCCCAGAAGAAATGGAAACGGATTAATAAAGATACTGGTAGTATTCAAAAGAGTCATGACCATCCAGGACGATGTGGAGTTGAGGTGCCCTCAGGCTGACCCGGCCTGCTGGTGAAAGCCTGTAACCTGGAACTATTCAGGAAGCTGAGGCAGGAGGATGACAGGTTCCAGGAGTGACTAGACTAGAGAGCAATTCAAGAGTAGCCCAGGTGACTTCGAAATTCCTTTTTCAAAATAAAGATGTTTTTTCATGATAGAGTATTTACCTGGTGTGGGTAAATCCCTAAATTCAACCCCCGGCACCAAAAAATAAATAAATAAATAAAATACAATGCTAAGGCTAATATGGGCCTTCCTATTCTTTTAGCATGTTCCTTCCCTGAATTGACCGGTACATCTGTCACCAACTCTTTTCTTTAGCTTGGGACTAGAAACAAGACACCCTAGACTATGCATAAATGTACTGTCCTTGGGACACCAACCAGTGGCTTGCTTGCTTTGAGCTTAGTCCTTGAATGTCAGGCATTAGCTGGTAACACTGCCCTCTTGACCTGGAATAGCAGGCAGCAGATTACGGTAGCTTAACAGGGTCAGAGATGAAATGAGCTTCTTTGCTAGAGAGAAAACAGTGTTCTTCGGTGGCAGCAGGGTATGCATTTGGTTCATATTAGAGTCATTCTGTCTGTGTGCTTTATTCCTAAGTGGCCTTGGCTAAAGCGGCTGCATTCAGACCCATTGATGCCTATCAGGACTGTACCGTAGCTTCCCTCAGCCCACAGATACTCCTATTGCAAAGGGTCTCAGGTCAGGGAGAAGGAAGTATACTAAAGGTGTCCTGTATCCTAAATGCCTGCAGGGCCTACTTAGTGACGAGCCTGCAGTGCCAGGGAAGAGTCTCTGTACGGTATCACTGAAAGCTAGGAACTGTTTCCCCGGCTTCAGTCTGCTGCGCACACTCAGAGTCAGAGTAAAAACACTTGTTACCGTGCGTGCTGCTTGCTCTAGATTATTCTGTAAGCCTGTACATGCCCTGCCGCATGTACTCTTACAGAGCCAGATGCACTGGCCAGAGGTGGCTGCTTTGAGGTTATAGTAAGAGACGGTTTCCTTGCCGTGCCTTTTTCTACCGGTTGCAGAGAAATGTTCTAGTTTCAACTTGAAATGAAGATCACTAGGTAGCTTGTTCTTTTGTGCTTCTCTTGGAACACTCCGGAATGAACCTTTTTATAGTCTGAGACCCCGTTTATGCCAAACGAACTGAACCAGCCTTCAGACGAGAGGCAGGGAAACCACACATCCTGCCCACACCTACTTCCCTGGAGATTTTTATCTACCATTCAACTATCCCGAAAAGGGCTCAGCAGCCTTCCAGGTCAGAAGGTTTGTTTCAGAAAGGATGCCCAGAAGTCATGGCAGGAAGCTCACGCCTGGAACGGAGGGCACTGCATTCCATGTCAACAACAAGAACATTGTCGGACTTTAAACTGGATACCAAGAGGGCCTTGCCACAAAAGGCCAAGCTTTCTTTTACAAAAGCAACTTAAGCATATTACCTTCTGACACAGCAAGTTAAGATTAGGAAGCCTGTCCCCTTACTGTATGCACTGTGTCTTAGGCTGAGTCAGTGCATTTCGTTTTTTTATAAAGCCCCATCTATCTGCTAAAAGGAGAGATGGGGGTAACCCCCGTGCAAGTAAGTGCAGATGAATACCCGAAGCTGACAAGGTTTCTTCCGCAGTCTTTTGAGGCAGAGTCTGTCTTGAAGCTCTCTCTCCCACTCAGCAAAGCCTATGAGCCCCTGGACTCCTCTCCATGTCTAGCACTGAAATACAGGCCCACACCACCACTCCAGGCTTTTGTGTGTATTCCAGGGCGTCTGAATTCAGGTTCCCAGTCTTGCATGCAGACACTGTATCACCTCCCTCCCCAGCCCTGACTAAAAGGGGTTTGTTGGCATTGCAGCGTTGTGTACCTTTAGTCACAGATAGGAACATCTCTTAAGTGTTAAGCATCATACAGTGATAGGACAATTGTCTAGCATCATAAAGCCTGATTCAACTATAACACCCAAGGGGAAAAGAGAAAAAAATTAGTATTGCCAGGACTTCCCGTATCCTTTCTTCTTTCTTTGGCATGGCCTTTACTGTTCTCTCATTCGCTGAATTTGTCTGTTGATTCTGCCATTGACATACTACCTACCATATGTCTACCCATTCCTTTTCAGTCCCATGGTACACACACACACACACACACACACACACACCTGGGTACTGGGTAAGTGCTCTGCCATAGTGCTATCTCCTGATCCTCCATGGCCACAACTTAAATGCAGCTCAACATAAATATCTGATTTGATTGACACATCTTTCTTAAGGTGTTAAAGCACAGAGAGTCTAAATAAATTACTAAATATTATATAGCCAGACATGGTTTGTGACTATGTCCCCAGCACTCAGGAATCTGAAACAGCAAGGGTAGCCTGGGCTACATATCTTATCTCAAAAATACCAAACAAAACATGATATAAACTAGAAAATAAAAGAGCCTGGATTTGACCCAGATTTCTTTAGCATCTAATACATGTTTGCTTTAAAAACAAACAAACAAACAAATAAACAAACAAAAAACCTCTTCAATACTGAGGTTTGAATCTAGGAGTGTATAGCTACATTTCCAATCCCAGACTTACTTACACAGTACTAGTAAGGAATAAGCAGGGTGCTATGAAGGAGTGGATTGTGTTCTCACTGCTCTGGAAAGAGCTATCAGGGAGAGCTTCAGAAAAAGACATTTTAGCTGAGATTTGAAAGGCCATGTTAAAATATCTATATTAGTCAGGGTTCTCTAGAGTCACAGAACATATGGAATGAATCTCTCTTTTTATATAAATTATATAAAATATTACATATATATGTATGTATATATATGTGTATATATATATATACACACACACATATACACACACACAGAGAGGGGTGGAAAGAGTTATTGGAATGACTTACAGGCTGCAGTCCAACTAATCCAACAATGGGCAGCTGTGACTGGGAAGCCCAAGAATCTAGTAGCTGCTCAGTCCCACAAGGCTAGGTGTCTCAGCTGGTCTCCTGTATATGATAGAATCCCAAAGAAGCAAGCCCCAATGCCAGTGAAGGAATGGATGTGTTAGCAAGGTGAGGGCAAGCAGGCAAAGAGAAACCAAAAGCTTCCTTCTTCCATGTCTTTATATAGGCTCCCAGCAGAAGGTGTGGCCCAGATTAAAGGTGTGTCTTCCCACCTGAAGATCTGGACTAAAGGCATGTGTCATCACAAGATCTGGGTCACAGGAGTGTCCTCCATTTCTGGATTGTAGTTCATTCCAGATGTAGTCAAGTTGACAACCAATAATACCCATCACACTGTCTTCTCTTTCAAACTTAAATTTCACCTCCATAGTCTTCCTGGTCTCCTAGAGCGCAGTTTGGGTTGCTTCTCCAGAGAACTCTGTGACACGGCCATTTGCAAGCAAGGTTACCATGGAGTTTCCTACCTTTTGGCTAGGCCATGTGCTCAAAAACTTCTGTGGAAGGATCACATTACTAACTTCATTCATAGGGTTTTCGTTTGTTTGTTTGCTTGCTTCAGAGACAGCATAACATCCTAATGTGGTCCCCTTGTTCTGCAGTTGACAATACTCACACTATGATTCTGAACAAAATACTGACATTAATTAAACACATAAGTTCATATACATCCAGACTTGGTCCAGGCCTGCTCCGGTGATGGTTCATTCTGGAGCTTTTTAGTCTTACTTACTATACATTTAGCATTCTCAAAGTTCCCAGTGAGATTCTACTTGTGAGCCTCATTTATCAGTATTTACCCTGCAAGGATATATTCGATTAACAGCCATGATGTCATCATGTATAATGGGATCTGGAAACTCTAATAATAATAAGGAGAAGGAAGAAGAAGAAGAGGAGGAGAAGAAGGAGGAAGAGGAGGAGGAGGAGGAATATAATAATAAAAATGTGGAAGGGTTGGTGAGATGGCTCAGCGGTTAAGAGCATTGACGACACACACCTTTAATCCCAGCACTTGGGAGGCAGCGGCAGGTGGATTTCTGAGTTCGAAGCCAGCCTGGTCTACAAAGTGAATTCCAGGACAGCCGGGGCTACACAGAAAAACCCTGTCTCAAAAAAAAAAAAAAAGTCCTGAGTTCAAATCCCAGCCACCACACGGTGGCTCACAACCATCTGTAATGAGATCGGATGCCCTCTTCTGGTGTGTCTGAAGACAGCTACAGTGTACTTATGTATAATAATAAATAAATCTAAAAAAAAAAAAAAAAAAGGAATGTGGGAAGAGGGCAGGCAGATAACACGGCAGGATTTCTGTGAAGATGATTTTGACCTCATGGATTCCTGAGGTCACAACGCCAAGTGTCTCTGAGGGCCCAGCCTGAGAAATGCTGCTCTAAATGACATCAAAGCAATACTTTCTCTGGTACCTGTTACTCAGCTGCTGATTTGTGAATTCATTTATTTCTACCTAGCAAGTTTCCACAAAATTAGTGACCTGAAAAATATATTTGCGGTCTGTCTTAGTTATTTTTCTGTTGCTATGACAAAACGTATGACTGAGAAAAGTTATAAAGGAAAGTGTTTAATGGGGCTTACAGTTTCAGAGGCTTTGAGTTCATGTGGCAAAGCAAAGGCATGGGGAAGGAACAGCTGAGAGTTCACTTCTTGGTCCACAAGAAGCAGGCAGAGAAAGAACACTTGGTCTCTTAAAACCTCAAAGCCACCCCCAGTGACTCACCTTCCACAACAAAGCCACACCTCCTAATCCTTTCCAAACCGTTCCACCAATGGGGACCAAGTATGCAAATATCTGAGAGCCTATTGGGGCATTGTCACTCACACCACCACAGGAGCTCATTGGCATAATGCTTTTTTTTGGGGGGGGGCGGGGCGGTTCAAGACAGGGTTTCTGTGTAGCCCTGGCTGTCCTGGAACTCACTCTGTAGACCAGGCTGGCCTCGAACTTAGAAATCTGCCTGCCTCCTTCCCCCCCCCCCGCGCCCCCCCCCCCGAGTGCTGGGATTAAAGGTGTGCGCCACTACCACCTGGTTGGCATAATACTTTGATTAGTTGTCTGCTCAGAGTCTCACAAGGGTAAACTCAAAGTGACAGCTGACCCTGGCTCTTTCTTCAAGCTCATACAGGTCATTGCTGGCAGAATTTAGTCCTCGTAGTTGCAAGGCTCCCATTAACTGCTCTTCCCCGCTTCCACCCCCCCCCTTTTTTTTTTTAATTTTGTTTTGGAAAAAAAAAATGTCTTTATCTTCTCAAGTCAAACCTGGTAGTCCCTGCCTACGGTTCCAACATCTGTGAGCCTGTGAAGTGAAAATGGGGAAACGAAGGGAGAAGTTTTCAGATCGAAGCCCATACTTGGCCAAGGGTCTGATCCTAGAAGAAATGACAATCCCAGACCTCAAATGCAGCTTCTTAGAAAAAAAAAAGGTGCTTGAACTGTCGCTGGCTGGAGATCACCAACAACAAGGAGAGCAGGGACTCATGTTCCACCCAACCAGGCCAAGCTCTTTGACCCAGTGATGTCATCTATGATGTCACTACCGCCTCATCGGCACTGCCTGTTTTTGGTCTGAATGAGATGTGCCTTATAAGTCCCAAGCCTGTGACTACTGGGCTCACAGTTGGTGGCTGTTGGAGGAGAATTAGAAGGTATGGCCTTGCTGGAGGAAGTATGTCACGGATGTGTGTGTGTGTGGGGGGGGGGGGGGGTTACAAGTGACCCATGCCATTTTCAGCTGCTCTGTTTCCTGCCCGTGTTTCCTGCTCGTGCTCTGAGATGTGAGCACTCTGCTGTTACTCCAGCTGCCTTGGTCTGCTTCCTGCACGGCTTCCCTGCTGTGATGGTGACAGGCACTTAGCCCTCTAGGGACCATACACCCAAAAATGAGCCCTTTCTTCTTGCTTTGGTTGGTCTGTCTTATCACAGTTCTCATACACAAACTCTTACCTCAGAAACCAAGTTCTTTTCTTTCTAGGATTTTTTTTGGGGTGGGGGGTGTTCAAGACAGGGTTTCTCTGTGTAGCCCTGGCTGTCCTGGAACTCACTCTGTAGACCAGGCTGGCCTCAAACTCAGAAATCCGCCTGCCTCTGCCTCCCCAGTGCTGGGATTAAAGGCATGCGCCACCGCTGCCCGACTGGATTTATTTTCGTTGCTCGTGTTAACACTTTATCTATCTTTGCCAGCCCTACTTTTAGAACTTAAAATTGTTCAATGATTTATTTCTTTTTAACATTGGGGGTGTGTGTGTGAATGTTTTACCTGTACGGGTGTATGTGCATACATGCATGTCTGGTACACTCAGAAGAGGACATGGTATCTCCTGGAGCCGGAGTAACAGGTGGTTGCGAGTCACCCTGTGGGTGCTGGGTGTTGAAGCTGGGTCCTCTGCAAGAGCAGCAAGCACTTGTACCTGCAGAGTCATCTCTCCCTGCTTTGGACCTTTTAACTGTGGAAACGCTCGCTCGCACATAGTACGGAAGAACTAGAAATGACGCCGGATGCTTCTGTAGCAATTGCCCATGTGTTTACCCGCTGCCTGCCCACATTGCTGCGGGATGGGGCGTGGCTACAGCTGTTTCATCTGCGTGTTCCCTTTCCCTCTCTGGTGACAGACCTGGGAGTCAGAAGACTTTCAGTAAGATCTTAAGGAGAGCATTTTAGTCTCGCTCTGTCTGTCTGGCCTCTATTGGCTCAGCCTGCATGCTTGTGGACTGTCGGTGACCATGGCTCAGGCCCGTTCACATACTCTGCATGATCTTAGGCCCAGATAATTCAGGAAAAATCAGTTTGAGAACTGAGCCTCTTTTAATCTGCCTACTAGGTTGGGACCGGATAAGGACTGGTTTGGGCTTTTGATTTGTCGACGTCTCCCGGACAGCTCTGTGTATAGTATTTCCATAAACTGTCTTCTTTCCCTTCCCTTCTCTTGAACGAAGAACGAAGCCATCTCCCCCCACACCCCCTCTTTTTGAGAAGAGACAAGAGCCTGCCGTTCCAGCCTCTTCCATCCCTCCTGCTGTTGCTTGGCTTTTCTTCAGTTTTATTCTAGCCAGTATTTGTATCTCCAGAGGGTCTGCAGCCACATGGGGCCCTGAAATGGGGCGAGCCCCCCCCCCCAAATTCTTACAGAAGATGACCATGTCTCAGTCACGGGAGCCAGGCTGAAAACTTTTTTAAAGTTCTTTTTATAAAGTCATTAAACGTGAAATCAATATTTTAAAAGACTAAGGTGGGGGGTGGGCTTTGAGAGTTCCAAATAGACAGAAAAGCTGATTTCATACTTCCCTGCCAAAAACATTGTTCTTGCTTTCAGGCAAATGACTTGGGTGTTAATTAAGGCTTCACACTTCCTGGCTATCTCCTTTTTCACATTCTTGCTGCTAATCGTCATGTTAAGAGACACATGACTTCTGTTTCAAAGGCTCCAGTTTAAGAGTGGAAACAAAAATCTCAGCTCCACAGGAAAGGAAAAGAGATTAGGATTCGAGTCCAGCCATTTGCTTATTCATCTGCATATGGTTAAAAGATTTCCAAGCATCCACTGGTTTCTCTTTCACTGTGACATGAGGCCAACCCAAGGAGGGGAAGAGAAAAATCCTGTTCCTCTCCTGATGTAGGAGCACATCTTCCATTCGCCTTGGGGGCAAGAGATTGCTTCCTCTTTTAATAGTAAGCCAAAGTAACCGAACTTGGAGAAACTGGCTTCTTCTGAAAGTTATTTTTCCAGTTAGCTTTTCATTTTATTTGCAGTGCCAGGCTGGAAACCATGCACACATTAGACTTAGCTGTATTTCCGGCCCTAATTACCTGTTGCTCTGCATCAATTTACAAATTAGCGGTGGGAAACAAGCATCATTTAATGAAGCCCACAGACTCTGTGGGTCAGCACTTCACAGGGTCTAGAAGGAAAGGCTTCTTCAGCTTCATGGTGTCTGAGCTTCAGTGGGGAGACAGGGGGGTGGAGGACACTAAAAGGGCTAGGAGTGACTCAACAGGCTCAGCTCGAAGATCCAAGGCCTGAAGCACCATGACTCAAGTTTGTACTAAGATCTGTCAACACGGTGTCTACGCACAGCCTGCCCATCCGTGAGCCTTGAGTTCCTCTGCAGTGTGGCTGGGTTCACTCTTCCAGAGAGTGATCATATCAGGACTCTGAGTGCAAATGTCACTTCAGGTGTGTTCCAAGTAGCTAAGGACCTCAAATTCAGGAAAAGACAGTTCAGAGGGAAGAGAGAAGCTGAGGCGTAAAAGACCAATTTGAAAACTATAATGCCAGACATGGTGCATGCCTTTGACCCCAGCACTTGAGAGGCAGAGGCATGGGATCTCTGCGAGTTTGAGGCCAGTCTCTTTGTTCTACATAGGGAGTTCCAGGAGAGCCAGGCCTACATAGTGAGACCTTGTCTGGAAAAAAAAGAAAAAAAAGTCTAGTACATTTCCGTCACACTGGCCCAGGGGGCAGGAGAGGCCATGCTGGTGTGATTAAAAATGAGACCACTTTACTGAGCTTGAAGGAGCAAGTTATTCCATGCTGGCCATAGTGGTTTCCACTGGGATATAATTCACATAAAATCCACCCATGTGTAGTTCAGTGGGTTTTAGTACATTCACAGTTGTATGACCATGATTACGAATTCCAGACACACATAACTCACATGTGTTAGAAGTAACTCTTCCATGTCACCTTCCACTGCCCTCGGATTCTGCTGGCCCAATTTCTCTCTGTGGATTGGTCATTTATAAGAAGGATTTATTTGTCTTTTGTTACTAGCTTCTTTCACTTAACATAGTATTTTCAAGTTTCACTGATAGAATACAGTGCATGTGTGCGTGTGTGTGTGTGGTAGTGTATGGTGTGTATGTGTGTGGTATAGGGTATGTACACACTCATGAGTGCATGTAACTATACATACTGAAGTACAATGTCCTTCTCAGTCACCCTCCATCTTATTCTTTGAGATGTGGTTTTTTTCACTGAATTTGAGTTTACTGGTAGAGATAGACTGGCTGGCCAGCAAGTTCTGTTGATCAGCATCTCTCTGCTGCCCCTAACCCTGAACTGTACTGCAGGAACATGCTGCTATGCCTGATTTATCACATGGGCGCTGGGAGCCTGACCTCTGGCCTTCATCCTTACATGACAAGCACATTTGACTGAGCCATCTCCCTAGTCCCTATTCCATTCCTTTTATCGATTGAATAATATTCCATTGTCTGTCTCTACCTGGCACATTTCATTTACCCATTTAATAGTTGACGGACATTTCAGTAATTCCTGGTTTGGGGCTGTTTTATGTAATGATGTTGTGAATATTGTGGTTTGTTTGTTTGTTTTCATGAAATACATTTGCAATCTCTAGGGAAATATAGCTAACGATGGGACTGCTGGTGATGAACGCCCAAACTGCAGGACTGGGGGATGGCTCACTGGAGAAATCAGTTGTCAGACAGAGTCCAGATCACTGGGATGGATATAGGTAAGAAATCAAGGTGGGAGTGGTGGCCTGCCTCCAATCCCAGCAGGGGAGAGGTGGAGGCAGGAATCCCCACAGAGTTGGCTGGCCTGCGAGCTCTGGGTTCAGTGAGAGACTCTGTCGCAGTGAGTGGAGAATGAGTAAGGAAGGCATCTGGCTGTCACATGTACAGTCATGCACATGTCCCCGCATGATCCCATATACTCATGTATGTATGAACACTATAAATGCAGATGCCATACACACACACACACACACACACACACGAGTATATGTCACAGAAAAACTCTTCGGATCCTTCCAAACCGAAGAATGTTGATTGTAGACAAAATAAACATAAAACTAGGTTTTACAACGAGAACAAGAAAGGCCGTTTAAGTGTTGCATTTATTTCACGTTTAACTCACAAGGTTCAAAGTTTCAGCCTGCCAACCTGGTCTATAAACCTGAATCTGTTTTCCTAATGTGATATTCTTAGCCAACAGACTGCTACCAGCCACAAAATGTCACCGAGTTCTTTATCAGCCTAAGGCCTGCACCTCTCATTGCTCGGTAAATATTTGAGGCATTCCGGAGTCAGCTTGACCAGATGTTTACTGGAGTCTTTTTAACTCACTGAATGCTCCCCTTTCTCTAAGGACACACTCCCCAAGCCGGAGCAAAGGATGGCTGACCTCAAAGTGTCCCCTGCCTCTGCTGCTCCAGCAACTGTGCTGTGGATCAGGGAAGGCAGCTGCCCAGTGAGGCCCTGTGTGCGCGTGCTGGCTTTCCCATCCACATGCCTTTAACGTGGCCAATTGATGATTTTCAGTGTTTGAGTTTCCTTACTACATAAAAGAGTTTGAAGCTGGAAGAGTTTGAAGCTGGGCAGTGGTAACGTGCATCTTTAATCCTAGCAGTCATATATATATATATATATATATATATATATGAGTTTCAGGCTAGCCTGGTCTACAGAGCGAGTTCCAGGACAGCTAGGGCTACACAGAAAAACCCTGTCTTGAAAAATAGAAGTGGCCAGGCAGTGGCGGCACACACCTTTAATCCCAGCACTTGGAAGGCAGAGGCAGGTGGATTTCTGAGTTTGAGGCCAGCCTGGTCTACAGAGTGAGTTCCAGGACAGCCAGGGCTATACAGAGAAACCCTGTCTCGAAAAAACAAACGAAAGAAAGATACTAACCACAAGTACCTGAAGAAAGAAAGAAAGAAAGAAAGAAAGAAAGAAAGAAAGAAAGAAAGAAAGAAAGAAAGGAAGGAAGGAAGGAAGGAAGGAAGGAAGGAAGGAAGAGGAAGAGGAAGAGGAAGAGAAAAAGAAAAATAGAAGTGGGAAGGGAAAAAAGGGATTTGAACAGTATCGATCATCTTTGAGATCCTTCCAGCAGCAGTAGGAGCTACCCCAATTGTGACACCCCCACCCTCCATCACTGACTGAGGACTCACCACAGGCCAGGTACTATGCTATGCTGAATATGCTTTGACTCATTTACTCCTCAAAGCCAAGCAAAGGAGACCACACTTCAGTTATCTCCCCAGGGGGACATAGGATGCGGCCACACTTCTGTTTGAAACTGAACAGAATCCTGTCTTTGTGGCCCAGCTTACTTCTAGGGCCTCCGTGGGTCTCTTGTCTATGGAATGAATACAAGTGAGCCCTGCCTGGGACTCAGAGATGGCAGAGTCGCTGGCAATGGGGAATGTGGATGGTGTTGGCCCTGTGTGATAAGGAATGGGCACTACACAAGGAAGTTCTCACTGTAGGGAATGGGCCAAGTAGAAAGAGAAGCAGCGGGGAAGCTGGGAACAGGGGCATTTGTTTGTCCAAGTTCTCGCCTGGATCTTGTAAATGTCGGCAGTGGGCTGAATGGGGCATCATGGTGACCACTTTATTTTTTGTTGTCTTGTTTTTAAGACAGAGTCTCATGCAACACAGGCTAGCCTCAGATCCACTGTGTAGCTAAGGCTAGCCTTGAACTTCTGATCCTCCTATTTTATCTCTGAAATGAAGGGATTATAGACATGGGCTACCATGCTTGGCCTACCACCTCTTTTTGAAAAGGAAAAACTATATAACAGGAATCTGAAGAACAAAGCAAAACAGAAGTTTTTAACTTTATAAAAGAAAAAAAAAATTGAGTCATTTACTTTGGGTGCACGGCTGGTTATTGGCACAGCCAGAGCTTAGACAGTTTTTTCCCACTGTGCTGCCAAATGAGAAAACCACACTCCTTACGGACCTCTGGTACTCCCCTGAGACCCTCCTGAAAAGCAGCCTCTAGCCGGTACCTTGCCTTTCTCCTGTGTCCTACCTTGTTGGTACCAACTGAGAATGTGACAGACAGACAGCAGTGGTGGCAAAGCCCCCCCCCCCCGCACCCCAAAGAAACTGCCATGGGAAGTTGACTCAACAGAGAAATATTTGATTCGAAAGTATGACAGTTAATCCTGGGATTTTACTCTTTGTTCTGAACTTCTGACCTGCAGCTGCTGGTCCAACCACAGGCTTTCAAGACGGTAACTTAACTAGACGGTAACCTTGTTGAAAGAATGTCTAGCCAATCACATTAACAGGCCTTTGTTTCCTTTAAACCCTAATGCTGAGAAATAACTTCTGATATGCAGAGACCCTCCACCTTTCCTGCAAGGACAGCCTGGGGCACAGAGATAAAAATCTAATGGAATAGGAGTTCAATAGTTATTCATAATACATTCAGCAAATTATGGGTATTTTGAAAAAGCAAATTGCTGAAAAACACACACACACACACACAACTATGCAATATTTTCAGAGGGCATCATTTGATGTGCTTATTAGCAAGTAGTCAATGTAGCTCTGTTTTGGATACTAACCAACCCCAAGTACCTGAAGTTAGCAATATTGTAAGTTAGGAATAAAGTTGTAGCAAATGGAATTAAGGACTTAGGTGCCGGGTAGTTTTCACAGACACCAAATTCACTGGGTTCTCTCAATACCTTTAGGAATAGTGTGGCTCCCTTCTGATTTACAGATGAGGAACCCAGAAACAGAGAGCTTGGAAGTAAGACAGCACATTAAAGAGCTTCTGTAAATGTCAGATACAATAATAATGGCAAACAAAGCAAAAAAAAAGGAGTAAATATTCAATAAAATAATGCTTGCCACATAATAATTATACCAGGATTAAAAATTATGCTATTGGGCTGCAAAGATGGCTTTGTTGGTAAAGTGCTTGTTGCATAAGCAGGAGGCTCTGGGTTTGGATCTGCAGAGCCCATGTAAAAGCTGAACAGGACAGTGCTTACCTGTAATCCTGGCACTGGGGAAGCAGAGACAGGACCACCCTGGGGGCTCATCACCCAGCAAGCTACGAAACTGACACGTCATAGGTTCAGGGAGAGACCTTGTCTCAAAAAGTAAAGTGGTGTCGGGTATGGTAACACAACTTTAATCCCAGCAGTTGGGAGGCAGAGAGATCACTAGGAGTTTGAGTTCAACCTGTCAGCATAGTGACTTCCAAGCCAACCAGGGCTGTACAAGACCTTATCTCTAATTAATTAATTAACTTTTAAAAGGTAAGGTGGCAATTAAAGAAAGCACATTGACATTTGACCTCCATATATGTATGCATATATATGTGCATGTGGAACTACATACGCCAACATAGACTCTCTCTCTCTCTCTCTCTCTCTCTCTCTCTCTCTCTCACACACACACACACACACACACACACACACACACACACACATACCACACACACACACAACCACATACATTCTTACAGGATGTGGTAACCTGCAATCCCAGCCATGAGTCTGAAGACTGACTGTAAATTGAAGGCCTGCCTGAGACACAAAGTAAGTTCCTTTCTCAGAAAGGAAGGAAGGGAGGGAGGGAAAGAAGAAGGGAGGGAGGGAGGGAGGGAGGGAGGGAGGGAGGGAGGGAGGGAGGGAGAGAGGGAGGGAAAGAAGGAAGGAAGGAAGGAAGGAAGGAAGGAAGGAAGGAAGGAAGGAAGGAAGGAAGTTTTATGGGGTTTGAGCTATAGTACTGTGGTTTGCTTCGAGTGTGCAAGGTCCCAGCTTCAACTCCCAGTACCACAGAAGTCATTTTCTGACCAGGACACTACGGTGCATAGCTATGGTCTCCACCACTCCTTAGGTAATAACATTACTTGAGCCTAAGAGCTGAAGACAAGCTTGGGCAACCTGTGGAGATTCTGTCTCAGAAACAAAATCACCTGTGGTGGGGGTGTGCACCTTCCCAGTACTTGGAAGGCAGAGGCAGGTAGATCTCTGTGAGTTCAAAGTCAGCCGGTCTACAAAGTTCCAGGAGAGTCAGGGCTATGTAAAGAGACCTTATCTCAAACAAATAAAAACAAAGAAACAAACAAACAAAAAATCACATTCCTGGAGAATATTTATTACCATAGGAAAAAAAAAATTTTAAGATTTATTTATTCATTCGATGTATATAAGCACACCGTAGCTATCCTCAGACACACCAGAAGAGGGCATCAGATCCCATCACAGGTGGCCGCGAGCCATCATGTGGTTGCTGGGATCTGAACCCAGGACCTCTGCAAGAGCAGTCAGCACTCTCAACCACGGAGCCATCTCTCCAGCCCCATAGGAAAATTCTTAAGATTTTACACTAGTAAAGTTGGCATGCGGGCTAGCGGTTAGTGCCTGCTGCTCTCCAGTGGAGCTCTGTTCTAACCTCCCATGGCCAGCAGATACTACTGTCTGTGATTCCAACTTGATGGGATTCAACCCTCTTCCAGCTTCTTTGGGCATCCACACATACTCTTACAGAGATACATACACCCGCACGCACACACACATACACACACACACACACACATACATTAAAAATCAAGAAAAATAATTAAAAGGCAGATTTGGTGGTACACTCCAGCTACTCAAGATACTGAGATAGGAGGATTGAAGTCTGAGACAAATCTGGCCAACTTTTAGCAAGACCCTTCCCTAAAGCAGATTTTATGAAGGGCCAGTGATACAGCTCATTGCCAGAGTGCTTGCTGCACATGCACAGGCCCTGGCTGCCATTCCAAGTACTACAAAATATAAAATAATAATTATAAAATAATAATTAGTTAAAATCGTTAAGTGCTGCCTTACTCTCCACGAGAATGACCAGTGTGGAAGTGACCAAGGATATACCTCACGCCTGTGAAGTCAGAGTTGGGAGACCTGAGCCCCAGTGTTGGTGCTGGTGATCTAGGTCTATGGATAAGTCCTTTGACTTCCCTGGACTCTTGTTTGTCCATCTGGATAAAGCACAAATGTAATCAGGCTGCCGGAGCCCAGTGCCTGACCTGGAGGTCAGTGACCTTCATGGTCACATGCCAAGATCCACTGTGAGTCCAAATGCTTTGAATAACAATGTTGATGTTTTCCTGAGGATTTTGGCTGGAGAGTGGACTATATGACCAGCAAAAGTCCACTAAGGCTTCAGTGCAAACTTCCCCGCCCCCACCCCTTTTGTGCATTTTTGATCGAGCACACATGTTCCCGGGGATTGAAGGTAAGGCCTGACACAAGCTAGGGAAGCATGTTATATCTGAGTGACACCTCCAGCTCAGCTTCTTACATTTGAATCCAGACCAAGGCACACAGGGACTCAAATTACCTAGGATTTCCTTTCAAAGACAAGCTCTCATTGTCCGAGGCGGGCCCCGACTTGCTATACAGCCAAAGATGATCTTTAGCCCCTCGTACTCACTGCACAGAGTGCCGGGGTTATAGGGGTCACCATTTGGGAATGCCAGCCAGGGTCTCCTTCCTGCCTAGCATGCGCTCTACCAAATGAGCTATCTCCCCAGAGTTTGGTGGTTGTTTTTATTTTTTTATTTTTTGGTCGGGAACTCAGTCTCTAGCCTCAAGCTTCTGGCAATGATACCGCTTGAGAATCAGTTACAGGCATGAACCACCCTGCCCGGCACTGGTGATGTTTTCAGTGTTACTCATAAGACGAGAGGTAAGCCTTCCTGCTTGCACAAAGCCTCATCATTATTACTTTCAATAATTCTATGATTTTATAAATGAAATCCATAACAGAGCCACCTTCAAAAATATTGATAATAGTTATAGCCGACATATATTATATCCATGGTACCCCCAAAACACTCATAATATAATGAGGTTGGCACGATTGCTATGTCTCATTCCTCAATCAAGAGTCTAGATGCGTGGCTTGCTGAAGCTAGGCAGTCGCTAGGAAAGACACAGAAGACACAGCCTCAAGGGTTCCTGTCTTTGGAAGCTATGTCTCTCAGGTTGTCTTCTAAGTGTGCTATGTTCTGTCCCCGTGTGTCTGTGAAGCTGTGTCTCACCCGACACCATGTGGTCCCTGTGACCACTAACATGGTCAGACCCTTCCTGCTCTCACAGTTGCTGCCCTCTGCCAGAGCATATTCAGATTCAGTTTGAATGAATCATCTGTCACTTGAGCCTCTCCAGCGCCTGTGGACTGGTCACACGCCAGGCCCTAAAGCAATGCTGTGGCTTCATTATACATAGCCATATGGTTTCTATGTCAAAATTGTTCTTTTTTTATTTAGTTTGTATTGATAATCATAAACTTAACCCTGCAATCAATCCAGCTAGGCTTGGAGGGGGATGAGGAAAATAAGGAGCTTAAAGACCTTCAGTGAGAGCAGAGATCACAGGTATTGTGAGCAGATGGGGTAGAGATGCTCTCCTGAGCTGCAGAAGGAATGGTCTAGTGGGTAAGATGCCCACAAGAATTAGAGCTGTCCACAGTCGGCGATGGTCATCTCCTTGCTTGTCTTGGCATTCCTGGACCAATAACATCCCATGACTTCCACAGGCTCATGATTTCTTTCACCTTACCAAAGAGCACACAAAAGCCATGCAGCCACTCTGTCTTGACAGTGCAGATAAAATACTGGGAACCGTTTGTGTTTGGTCCAGCATTTGCCATGGACGAGATGCCAGGAACTGTACACTTCAGGATGAAGTTCTCATCCTCAACTTTCTCGCTGTAGAGGGCCCAGTGCCACTGTGGCATGTGACGTCACCACCCTGGCACACGAATCCTGGAAAATTCTGTGAAAGAAGGAACCCTCGAATCCAAATCCTTTCTCTCCCATGCTCAGAGCACAAAAGGTTTCTGCTGTCTTTGGAACTTTGTCCGCAAACAGCTCGAAGGAGCCGAAGCCCAAGGATTTCACATCGACTGTGATGCGGAGGAACAAAGTGAAGTTGACCATGCCTGCAGCAAGCAGTGATAGCAGAAAGTTGTATCTACAAAGCCACTTTCTATGTCAAAATTCTCAAGGTTCATAGGATGGAAACCCAACTTAAAACTTTTTTTTTTAATTTTTATCAACAAAATCTAGGAGTCAATCCCATTCAAAGCCTGTAGATGCAGCTCAGATCTCACCTCCTCTCCCTCTGCTCCTTCAGGAACTCTGCTCTTCCCTCTCTGTCTTCTTTTTTTTTTTAACACTTAAATTTGTTTTTATTAGATATTTTCTTTATTTACATTTCAAATGTTATCCCCTTTCCTGGTTTCTCCTCTGAAAAATCCCCTCTCCCCTCCTCCCTCCCCCTGCTCCCCAACCCACCCACTACCCACTCCTGCTTCCTAGTCCTGGCATTCCCCTATACTGGGGCATAGAACCTTCACAGGACCAAGGGCCTCTCCTCCCATTGATGGCCAACTAGGCCATCCTCTGCTACATATGCAGCTAGAGCCATGAGTCCCACCATGTTTTTCTTTGATTGGTGGTTTAGTCCAAGGGAGCTCTGGGGGTACTGGTTAGTTCATATTGTTGTCCCTCCTATGGGGCTACAAATCCCTTCAGCTTGGGTACTTTCTCTAGTTCCTTCATTGGGGACCCTGTTCTTCGTTCAATGGATGGCTGTGAGCATCCAACTTCTGTATTTGTCAGGCACTGGCATAGCCTCACAGGACGCAGCTATATCAGGCTCCTGTCAGCAAGCACTTGTTGGCATCCACAATAGTGTCGGGTTTGGTGGTTGTTTATGGGATGGATCCCCAAGTGGGGCAGTCTCAGGATGGTCCTTCCTTCAGTCTCTGCTCCGAACTTTGTCTCTGCAACTCTTTCCATCTGTCTTCATTCTAAATGTTGCAAGAACCTTCAGGTTTATATCACCCTATCTCAGTAACTCGAAAGGAAAAAGCTTGCTCTCCCTCTCCCTCTCCCTCTCCCTCTTTCTCTTTGATTAGCTCTGCCTGAGTCCCATGAACTAATCATTATGTAATGAGATTTATAACTCCCTTAATGTGGGAAGGAGCAGGGGAGGAAGTGCCCATAGAAGCCAAAGGAAGAAAATGGGAATGCGCGCAAGCCGGTCCAAGATATGACTGCGAGTGTCCACAAATGCATCACGGACACTAGATTGGCTAAGTTACTTGATGGATGGAGCAGAGAGTGCAGCGATAGCACAGAGGAGCCAACACTCGCTCACTAATTGGTGTCCAGGAAAGGGGAGTCTTGAGTTGAAGATAGGAACCAAGGACCTTATAACCTGTATTGCTTAAAAATACAGTTCTCCCAGTTCCCTATCTCTCCCCTCACCAGCTCCTGGTTGGCTTTCCCTGACATCAATCCAACTGTTGTTGGTGGGAACAGGAGGGAAGACCCTGGAGAAACAACAGACAGAGACCACTATAGAAATCCACAACTGGTCAAAATGCAGAGAAAAACTTCATGGGGTTCCCAGCCCCAAAGGCTACCTCTACAGTACAACTGCAGCACCTACAGCCCAGGGAACATCAGGAAGAGGCAGCGGGAAGGCTTTAAGAGCCAGTGGACCAGGGAATCTGCTGTGAAGTCTTACACAACAATATGGCTGCCTAAACAAGCCCTAAACAAGCCCTAAACAAGCCCTAAACAAGCCCTAAACAAGGACATCAGTAGTCAGGCTAATGTGTGAAGGGGGAAACTCATGGAGCTCCATCCCTAGCCAAGGGCTTACAGGCAACTGAGGGATGCTGACGGCAGGATGAGTATATTTCCCCCATGGAGGGGCCCCCTAATTGGTCATCCCATACCAGGTGGGGAGCCCTGAGATCATGTACATGCAATGCTGAACAGAATGGACAGTTTTATATAAATATATGTACACATATAGATGTAGTTGTGTGTGTGTGTGTGTGTGTGTGTGTGTGTGTGTGTGTGTGTGTGTGTAACAATAACAACTAAGGAGGAAGCCGGGAGTGGGGTTGGGGGCAGGATGGGTGGAGTTAAAGGAAGGAAAAAGCAATGAAGGGAAATGATAGAGTTGTATTTTAATTTTACAAAGTTAATCAAAAATAAAACAAACTAATCAAATTTTGAAGAAAGCTAGACAGATTGCCAGAAATGCCTTTTTCATCAGATCAAGCAGGGGAAACGGGAACTGGCCATTTAGTGAAGCGTGTGGTATAAGGCTTAAGAGGGAACTAAGAATGCTCCAAGAGAAAGAAAGAGAAAACATTAACTTGAAAAGAAACTCATATATCTGTGTTTTGCTGAATGTGTTGAGTAATAGCGTAGCCTTTCTTCAAATGGAGAAAAGGCTCCATTCACGATCTGGTTAGAGAGAAACCTGGCCTCTTAACATGCTGTAGAGTCGTGGAGCTTAACAATGTCCAAACGTGGTGCCTCTTAGCCGGCGCCTTCTGAATTCTCTGAATACTCCATGCCTCCTGTCTGTTATTAGAGGTATAAACAACTCTTCCTTTAATTTGAGACTGCCTTTAGCAAGAATGCCTAGAGGAATTCTTGAAGAACCAGGTTTTACCTTTCTCCCCAGAAAAAAACAGTGGGACAAACAGCCACGTGTCTTTAGTGAGCAACCTGTACATTCCGCCTACCAACAAGGCGAGAGCGATCCTGTTGGAGCCACAGAAGGCACCGAATTCTTCAGAGCATCAATGACTGTGTGAAAAAGCCTTGACTCGGTATCAGTGGAAACAATTCTCATTAATGTTGCCTAACATTTTTGTAGATGAATGTTGACAAAATTAAAGACTCTGAGGGCTGCTGAATAAATCTGGGGTTGCCTAAGATCTGGAATAGGCAGACGTTATTATACACAACACCTTCCTGGTGTGAAAAGGAAATAAGGCAGTTTACAGTGGAAGGATTTCCTTGCTTTCCCCCTCCTCCTCAGGAGAGGGGTACAATCAGTGTTTATTTAATCAAATGTGTTAACTTTTTAAAAAATAAATTCACTGTATTATAAATATAAATTCATTTATTGCATGTATAAATCCCGCTTTAAGTGTTTTGGAGTCACAATGTGTGTTGAGCACTTTTTAAGTCTCTCTCCTTGACATTGAAGACAAAAGTTCTCTCTCTCTCTCTCTCTCTCTCTCTCTCTCTCTCTCTCTCTCTCTCTCTCTTGGTTTTTGGTTTTTCAAGACAGGGTTTCACCATGTAGCCCTGGCTGGGCTGGAAGTCATTCTGTAGATGCAAAGAGCCTCTGCCTCCTGGATTAAAGGCATAAGCCTCTGCCACCATCACCACCACCACCACCACCACCACCACCACCATCATCACCATCACCACCACCATCACCACCACCACCACCACCACCATCACCACCATCACCACCATCACCACCACCACCACCATCACCACCATCATCACCATCACCACCACCACCACCACCATCACCACCACCATCACCACCACCACCACTAGGTAACAACAAAGACTCTTAAAATGGAATCCGCAGAAGTGTCTGTAGCTTGGGGACCTAATATATATCTATGAATTTTCCAGAAAGACAAGCCATATTTTCATTAGATTTTCTGTAAACTTTTCCCCACCTCTAAAAGATATGAAAGATATAATAAGATTTTAAAGGGAATGTTTATTAACTTTGAAATCCTTTTTCCTTATCCCACCCGAATCTGGAGTCTGAATGGAAAAGAAAACCTTATCCCTTTCGCTGAATCAACTGGATTTTCAAAAAAGAATAGTGAGTGAATGTCTGTGGTGTGGGGGGAGGGTGTGTTGTCAGTACTGTCTGAAGGAGATGGGCCAAGAAAAAAATAGGAAAAAAAAATAGACACGTTTTAAAAGAAACTCTTTAAAACAAACAACCAAAAAAGGTCCAAACCAAGACAGCTATCTGGGGCTGGAGAGACGGCGCAGTGGTTAAGAGTACTTGCTGCTCTAGCAGAGGACCCAGGTTCGGTTCCTAGCACCTGCACTCTAGGTCAGCCATCGTAACTTCAGTTCCAAGGCGTCTGACATTCTCTTCTGGCCTCCTCTGGCCTCGTGCAGGTAGTAAATACTAACTCAGGCAAGCGCACACACAAATAATAAATAAATACATCTTTTAAAAAGCATATCTACCTTGGAGTCTCTTTCTCTCTCCGCTCCTCTTCTTCCCCCTCCCCTCCTCTTTCTCTTCCTCTCTCTCTCTCTCTCTCTTGGCTATTGTCCATTGTTCTTCAGTTTCTTCACTGTGATTTTTTTTTTTTTGTGGGCAGCTGTAAATTACTGGATCTCTTTTAACTAGAGGAGCCAGCACAGCAAATTCATGTTCTGTTATAAATTAAGTGATGTGGTGACATATGCTTAGTGGTTAGACTGACACACAAAATAAATCAAATGTAATCACTGGGATAGGAGTCTGAGATATAAAATAAACCATTTTGGGGGTTGAAATAAAAGACAGGCCCCTAGAAGCATCACTTTGCCAAAACACAAAGAAGCTAATTCTGTTTAGAGTCAGCGAGAGAAAAATCATCTCAACTGGATAATGTTTTGTTCTAACGTGGAATTCCGAGCAGGCAACTCCCAAAGGTGAGGACAGAGAACCCAGGGCATGACACAACACAGAGTTTCTCATCACCAAAACCCTAAAGCCCTAAAGCAAGTGTTTTGACTCATAGGCTCACTTTCCACTCCCTCTTATCCAAAACAGCGGAGAAGAGAGAACAGTTGCCTTGAAGACTAAGACACAACTCTAAAGAATGCGCTGTTTAAACACATTCAGGAGCCCTGCAATGCTGATAGCCTGAAGGAAACAAACAAACAAACAAAAACCAAAAACAAAAACTGCCTAATGACAGAATAAATGAAAATAAGAATCTGCTGAGCTTAAACTTGGCCTTTTGGTTCTCAGGCCAAAGCTCTCCCTCAATGTGTGCAAGTGTGTGTGTGTGTGTGTGTGTGTGTGTGTGTGTGTGTGTGTATGGGTACATGTGTGTGCTAATGCACATGTGTGTGAGCAGAGATTGGTATTGATTGTCACTGTGGTCACTATACTGAGGCAGGGTCTCTCACTGACCCCAGAGCCAACCCTACCCCCCAAATTCAGCTTAGTCTGGCTAGCTCCCTTGCCCTGGCAGTCCCCATCTCTGCCTGCCCAGCACTGAAGACTGGGTTTACAAGCATGCCACCATACTCACCGGGCTTTCACTCAGGTTCTGGGGATCCAAATTCTCTCTCACCATAGTTGTATTGCAAATGCTTTATGCTTTATCCATTAAGCTTCCTCCCCAAGCACAGAGCCTATATATATATATATATATAACATATATATACTAATATATATGTAATATATAATATATACACACACATGCCAGGCATAGTGATACATATCTTTAAGCACAATACTCTGGAGCCAGAGGCAGGTGGATCACAGAGGTGAGTTCAAGGCCAGCCTGGTCTACAAATTTAATTCCAGGACAGCCCAAGCTGTTACACATAGAAACCCAGTCTCAAAAACCTAAACAAACAAATAAACAAATAATTAGATTGGTTTTATTTTTCACATATGAGTATTTGCCTGCATTTACTTGCCTGGTGCCCTTGGATCTCAAAGAGAGTGTCAGACCTCCTATGAGTGACAGATGTGTGTGACCCCAAGGCGGTTGCCGGAACTCAATTCACCTGCTCTGTAAGAACAGCAAGTGCTCTTAACCACTGAGCCATCTCTCCAACCCCCAGAGACAATGTTTAAAAATGATTTCATTAAGTCATTTTCTTCATTTAAAGCAGTGGTTCTCAACCTTCCGAATGCTGAGAGACCCTTTAATACAGTTGTTCATGTTGTGGAACTCTAACCATAAAGTTATTTTTGTTGCTATTTCATAACTAATTTTGCTTCTGTTACAATTCATAATATAAATGATATGCAGGTTGTCTGATTTAAGACCCTCGAAGAGATTATAACCCACATTTGAGGACTGCTGATTTAAAGTTATATTTATTTACCTTGTAGAAGAAAAATAACTAGGAACATGAGAAGTCTAGCATTTCCTCCCTTGGTCAGACAATCTTCTGGTTGTTTTGTTTTGTTTTACTTTGTTTCCATCTGGTTTTTTGTATAATTCAAATTAATTAAATTTTATCATAGCATTTATTTATTTGTATGTGTATATGCATGCAGGTGTACATGCCACTGTACACATACGACGGTCAGAGAACAACACATAGGACGTAGTTATTTTCTTCTGTCATGCAGGTCCCAGGGATTGAACTCAGGTCCTCTGGCCTGACGCTGAGCCATCTTGTCGGACCATAATCCTAATTTTAAAGGAAACGCCACACCCCAGTTTTGTTTGATGCACATTGATCCTTTGTCTCCATGCAGATGACTGGATGCTAATCAGTGGAATTCAGAAGAAAAATGACCTCATCTTATTTGTGGAAAAACCCAGTTATATTTCTTTTTCTGTCTATGTGCCTAGCAATGGAAGAATAGAGACCAAAAAGCTGATTAAAATAGGACTTATGACTGATAACCTACAACTTAATTGTAGTTGAACCAATCTAAACGTATCATGGTTTAGCTTCCGAATGAAGGAGACTCAGAATACCGTTATTCTGCTTGGCTTTGACAATTACTGGGGTGTAACCCTTAATCTAGTTTCCTAACTGCTGAACTGGCTACTCCCCCAGTGGTGTACCCCAAATGCTTGCTGTTTCTCTTAGCCATGTTCTCACGGTCCATCTCCTCTAAAGGCAGCTTCCTCCTCTCTCTGGTACCCTCCTTCTCTCCTCTCTTCCTGAGACCCCCAACTTGGTAACTGAAAACCCACCTACTTCTATTCCCTCCAGTAATTGGCTGTAGCCGGGTTTTTTATTCAGCCAATAGTTTTAAGGTAAGGAGCAAGGTTTGCACAACAAAAGCTGGTATGCATGATAACTAGGCCTTGGGATACAGAATTTAGCACATTACAATACATAACAACAGACCAAACCTCAACACTTAATACACCGGAGGAAGCAGATTTGGGTGAGGTTCAGGGACTTCCTGGGCTACCTATAAAAGCAGCCTGGCTTCTGCAAGCCTTAGTCCTTCTAGTCAGTCCTCAGTTCAGTGGACTGGAACTCCTGCAGTGGAGCAATTCAGGATGTGGGCTGTCACTACCCCTATTTCTTGTATAAGAAAACTAAACTCAGAAAAGTTAGGACGTCTGTACAAACCCCATGGCTGGTAGTGACAAGAATGAGGCTGAAACTCCCACTTACAGACAGTGTGTGTGATTACAAAGCTCAGTGGAAGCTGAAGCAACAACTCAGACCCTAGTGCTTACTACCACCCAGCACAGACTAATTGGTGAGCCCCCAGGTCAAACAGACCCCCCCCCCGTCTCAAAAACAAAAACAAAATTGTTGGATGGACCCTGAGTGGTGACACCCAAGACTTACATCTAGCCAGAGTGTGCTGTTATAGTGGGGGGGATAAAACTGTGTGGGGGGGGGTAGTATTGTCACCGAAAGCACTTCCAGATGGAAGTGTCCTTCTCACCTTCATGTTATAGCTGAATGATGGCATGTTGCTATATAAACAGTTCGATTTCGAAAAGAATGAACGCTGCATGATAAATTTAGTAAGAACAAAGCCTACAACATTTTGAAGACTTTTTTCCAACATTTTAGATGCCCTTTGTTCAGTTCTTGGAGATCCAGGAGCATGGGAAACAAACTCAACCAATACAACCTAACATCCTAGAAGCCAGACACAATCAAGTCCTCTTCAATCTGGAGACAGCCGACTGAGTGGTTGAACATCTGTGCCCTGGTGCCAGGCTGGCTGGGCTTTAAACCCTGTCTTGCCAAGCTACCGAGCTGCTCCCCTGCCTCGATTGTTTCATTTGGAAGGTGGAGATTATGGCTTGAACGTCTTTATAGGGTTGTTTTGTTGAAGATGAGAGAGTTAATAGACACGAAGCACATAGTCACACACAATAAACACTCAATAAAAGGCTTTATTAACTTAAATATATTTCTTCATAGCCCTTGTTAAACTCTTACCTTCTTTGGGGTGGGGTGGGGGAAGCAGGAAGCATTTTCAGAAAGTCCCTAATACCATCCATCCTGGAGTCCCATCATGTAGCTCTTCTGAAGGATCCTGAGTGCAGGCTGGGTTGACATGCCGTATTAATATGCTCTGTGTAGCCTGTACTACAGCCAAAGGTTTCCATGCAGTCTCAGGGCCTTGGGTTACTGCACTGCAGACATGCGAGCAGGAACTGAAATGACAGAAAGTAAAGGGAAAAAGAGATCCAGCCAGGAAAGTCTTAGCTGTTTCCCACTTCGCTGTATATAAAAACAGAACACTAAGGTCAACGGAAACCCACGAAGGCCAGTCCAAATGGCAGGGCTGTCTTGAATTTTCTGAATATAGACTGAGCTCACAAATACTCATTCAGCGAGTATCTGTTGACTACTTAGTATGAGGCTTACGTAGATCTGGTAGCCCTCTAGTCTGGATGTTCTAGAACAACCCCCACTGTAAATATCTTTGGTGTCTTTTAGTGGGGATAAATTACCCAAGCAAGAAGAAAGCCTTCCTCAGACTTATGGCCAGAGTGTTGCTCCCTGCTTATTGTCAGCTTGCCTTTGAGATTACAAACTATCTACTCAAAATATCTCCAGGTCCTGAAGGGCAGGAGAAGCCAATACAGAGAGATCCCAGATAGAGAAATTACAGGCCGGTCCCTTCGTTTTGCCTTTGCGGGAAGAGTGGAAAGTGTAAACTCACCCACCATTGGGACTGTTTCTATAAGGCCAGGCCAGCAATACTGAGAAACACTTAGATAGTTCATATTCTTACTTTACAGTGAGCTGTATTACAGTGATAAGAAAAGACTTTTCTTTATCATGGCGTGCTGCCACTAATAAAATAGATGGCCTCTCTGCAAGCAAGAGTCATAAAGAATGGAAGACAACTCCACACGGGTGTGGGCGGGAAGCATCTGCTTTTCTCTTCCCTGGGATCGAGAAACGTCTATCAAAGGTACAAACAAAGGCCTCTCTAATTTGTCCTGAAACAACACCTTTACTCTCTTCTATATGGAAATATTGTAACTCATGTTAAGCACACTGAAAGGTAGGGGTGTGTGTGTGTGTGTGTGTGTGTGTGTGTGTGTGTGTGTGTAAAACCTGAGTTTATAAACACACTATGATTCCCATGATTCGCCAGGCTCCCTTGCACAGCGCATCTCCAGAGGTTTAAAGCAGATTTGATTTCCTTCACTTTCCTGGAGAGTTGATGGTAAAGTGCTTTGTCCAATCCAGAGCCTAGGATGTGACTCCTGCCGCCTCTGCTTCCGGCTGAGTCCTCACTTACTTTTTTTTTTTTTTTTAGCTAGGTCTCGGTGATCCCTGCAGTAAAACTAGAGCAATCCATCTAATTACAGAAACCCACTGAAGCCCTGACACGGTGCCAGGAGCACAGACAGAAACGTGAGCTGCTGTTATTGTTGTTTACTAGCTGGAGCCCTTGGGAAACCCCGTGCATGGACTGGTGTCGTTATAGTGATAACCCCCAAGGCCCGAAATGCACCGTGCAGCTCAGACCCAGTGGGTATGAAAAAGCAAGCTTTTTCACGCTTCATCCCAGTCAAGTGATTTAAACGCTTGCTTAGACTCACATCATTTCATGCTCGGAGTCCTGCTAGCACAGAGGCCTCCTTCACGTCCTTGTTTATATAACAAGAGTGGAAATCCCACCCTCCCCCAGGCTAAGCCTTTGAGGTTCCGCCAGTGAAGGGAAAAGTAAAATTTGGGAGCGAGGACTGCTAAACTTGGATCTTGGGATTGCAGTTTATCCAGAACATAATCTTTCGACCCAACCCCCCCCCCCCCAAAAAAAATAGACCTCAGACTTCAATACAAACTTCCCAGTGTGATAAATGGACCGAGATCTACATCATATTGTGAGGGCAAGAAGTCTCCCTTTGGACTTCTTTGAGGTGGGAAAGACGTTGAGGGGCGGGTGGGCTAGAAGCTCAACCTAGCTGGATGCGGTTCAGATTAAGTGACTCACTTCACATGGGGGCGTGAGAGCCCAACAGCTGTTTCCACCTCTGGGATCTGCCTCCAGAAGGTCTACATATAACTGTTACCAGCCAAGTTGGGTACGGAGTGAAGGGGACTGTGTGCAGGGGTGGGGGTGGGAGATGGAGGGAGGAGGAGGAGGGGCTGGTGGGGAGGAAGGGGCGCTTTCCCTATAGTCAGGGAGTACAGGAGTTCCGGCCTTGGCGGAGATCCTTGGCCAGTCAGCAAGGCAGTAGGCTTCCTCCCTTGTGTCCTGCCTGCCCTCCCCTTCTCCTGCAGTCAGGGAGAGATACATGGGAACTTGGCAACAGACACAGACCACTGAGCTGCTAGACCATCCCATCCCAACATCACAGAGGAGTTTTTATCCTTGCATGTCTCTGTCACAGGTCCCTTCACGCGTATTATTACAATCTAAAGGAAAGGCACATTGAGGTTTTGTCTTTTTCTTTTCCTTTTTAATTTTTTATTGGTTATTTTATTTACATTTCACATGTTATCCTCCTTCACAGTTTCCCCTCCGCAGACCCCCCCATCCAACCCCCTCCCTGCTTCTGCTTCTTCTTCTTTTTAAGATTTATTTATTTATTTTATGTATGCGAGTACACTGTAGCTGTACAGATGGTTGTGAGCCACCATGTTGTTGCTGGAATTTGAACTCAGGGCCTCCGGAAAAGCAGTCAGTGCTCTAACCCTCTGAGCCATCTCTCCAGCCCCTCCCCCACCCCCACCCCGGCTTCTATGTGGGTGCTCTCCCACCCACCCACCCATCCACACCAGCCTCACTGTGCTAGCATTCCTCAATGCTGGGGCAGCCTTCACAGGACTATTTTAAAGAATCAAATAGGCCTTAAGGACTGAAGATCCTGCCTGGTAGGGTGGTGTTACATGTGTGTAATCTGAGCATTGTGGATAGAAGCAGGGGGATTGCTACAAGTTCAGGCCCATCTGAACTATGCGGTGAGTACTTGGACAGCTGGAGATACATCACAAGACCATGAGATGGACCTGCCTCACCTAATGAGTTGAAAAATCTGAAAACAACAGATGTCCTTCTGGGTCCCTGAACCTGATTTTTGCTGCAGGGAAAAGCAAGACTTTGATCGTCTACACAGTTTCATAAATATTCACTTTCTTGTGTTGTTTTTTCAGAAAACTTACTCCATTGGCTTCTAATTCTGTCTTTATAGGCCCTAGGAATCCTGGATCCTCTAAAAGAGCACAGTGCTTTTAACCACAGAGCCATCTCTCCCGCCCTGGGGCTTGGGTCTTAAGAGTATGACGTGTTAGATTATGTGGGGGTCAGTCCCCCAGGTGGCTTTTGTCATCATTGCAGAGCAGGTTTGTGACCAAGTCAGCCCTTGTACTGGCTGGTTTTGTGTGTCAACCTGACACAAGCTGGAGTTATCACAGAGAAAGGAGCCTCAGTTGAGGAAATGCCTCCATGAGATCCAGCTGTAAGGCATTTTCTCAATTAGTGATCGAGGGTGGAGGGCCCCTTGTGGGTGGTGCCATCCCTGGGCTGGTAGTCTTGGTCTCTATAAGAAAGCAAGCTGAGCAAGCCAGGGGAAGCAAGCCAGTAAGTAACATCCCTCCAAGGCCACTGCATCAATCAGCCCCTGTTTCTTGGCCTGCTTGAGTTCCAGTCTTGACTTCCTTTGGTGATGAATAGCAAAGTGGGAAGTGTGAGCTGAATAAACCCTTTCCTCCCCAACTTGCTTCTTGGTCATGATGTTTGTGCAGGAATTGAAACCCAGACTAAGACAGCTCCTTTGTTCCTTCTGATGTCTTTCAGTCTCTGCCGGGATGAAGCAGGAAGACCCTACTCGTCCCCCCCATCTTCCATCTCAACACATGCAGGGAGGCCCTCCCCAAATGTCAGTACCACAGTCTTGACTACCAAGTCTCCAGAACTATGAGTAAATAAATTATTTTCTTATTCCTTTGTGATACTGAGGCTAGAGCCTTGCGCATGTCAGTCAAGTATTCTATCACTAAGCCACACACCCTGACTTATCTTACTTTATTTTAGAGACAGAGGTCTCACTAAGTGTCCTAGGGTTGTTGGCCTTGGGTTTGTGATCCACCAGCCTCAGCCTCCTGAGTAGCCAAGATGGGCAAGCACCACCACAGCCAACTAAACTTGTTTTTTCTGTGAGTTACCTAGCCTGGGGTATTGCTATGGCAACATGCATGGGTTATAGCAATGAAATACAGGCTAAGGCCTCGAGTATCTGGCTTCACGTCATTAAATCTTTCATAGACTTTAGTCTTGGCAAGGAAAGCAGAGTTAAGACAAAAAGTTAAGTAGTTACAGAAGCTGACACATTCTTGTTGTTGTTGTTGTTTTGTTTGGTTTTTTGTTTTTTGAGACAGGGTTTCTCTGTGTAGCTCTGGCTGTCCTGGAACTCACTTTGTAGACCAGGCTGGCCTCAAACTCAGAAATACGCCTGCCTCTGCCTCCTGAGTGCTGGGATTAAAGGCATGTGCCACCTCCCCCAGCTTTTTTTTTTTTTTTAAGATTTATTTATTATTATATCTAAGTACACTGTAGCTGTCTTCAGATGCACCAGAAGAGGGCGTCAAATCTCATTATGGATGGTTGTGAGCCACCATGTGCGTGCTGGGATTTGAACTTAGGACCTTTGGAAGAGCAGTCGGTGCGCTTAACCACTGAGCCATCTCTCCAGCCACTGCCCCCCCCCCCGTCCCGTTCTTATGCATGAAAAAAGCAGGGTGCATTGCATGGTTGAGTAGCAGGGTGTTCAGAAGAGAAAAGACCTCTGGAGTTGTCCTTTTTTTAGAGCACATACACAGACGTGTATGTGAATTGGGACTGTAAGTGTGGTTTCCATGGGGGGTGGGGGTGGAATAGGAGGACATTTCAAGGTAGGAAAAGAAGAAAGAGCCGGAAAACAGACAGTATTTACAGTTCAGTTAACCAATCAGTCTGACTAGAGAAGACGCTAGAAAAACACTTTTTTAAAAAAGGCCAAATAAACGGATTTCATTTTAATCGGATTAAAATGCATTGTAAACAACAGAAATCCTTGGAAGCTTTTTGTAATGACAACAGTAATATTTGGAAGAATTCACAGAAGTGTTGGGGGAAAGGTTTGAAGGGACACTGAAAGCAAGAAGCTAGGATATTCAGAACCTGCCATTTGGTCTCCTGGTTGATTTTTGTTTGTTTATTATTTATTTATTTATTTATTTGGTTTGCTTTAGTTGTTGTTGTTGTTGTTGTTTGAGACAGGGTTTTTCTTTGTAGCTCTTGGCTGTCCTGGAACTCACTCTGTAGACCAGGCTGGCCTCAAACTCATAAACATCTTCCTGCCTCTGGAAATCTGGGATGCATTCATTCTAGTCACAGCTAGATCCAGGAACAAAAAGCATATATAGATCACCTGCCTTTCTGACAGCCTGCACAGTGTTTTAGGGCGAGTTGGGCAGTGTCACAGGGGCCAACAGGCAGCTACAACCTTGCAACCCCATTAGCTTTCAAGCCCAACAGGAAAAGGCGAGCTTCTTAGACAGTGCCTGAAGGGAAGTGCTGGAGCAGATGCCCCTGGGCAGGTGTGTGTGTGTGTGTGTGTGTGTGTGTGTGTGTGTGTGTGTGTAGAATGGGAGAAGACATCTGACGTTTTAGAATGGGCCCACTATCAGAAAGAAATCCTACCATCAGGCCAAGGAAAGGCCTCCTTGATTTTTCTCCTCTCAAAGCTCTGAAATGCCTTACAGGGGATGGTAGCACACATACCTATAAGCCCAGCATTTAGGAGACTGAGTCAGCCTTGGCTATAGAGTGGTTTCCAGGCCATTCAGCATTACAAAAAAATGAAAGAAAAGAAGAGAGAGAGAAAGAGAGAGAGAGAGAAAGGAAGGAAGGAAGGAAGGAAGGAAGGAAGGAGGGAGGGAAGGAGGGAAGGAAGAGAGAGAGAAAAGAAAAAAGAAGAGAGAGGGGAAAGGAAAGGAAACGAAAGGAAAGAAGAGAAGAGAAAAGAAGAGAAAGAAATTTCAATGTGAAAACAAACAAGAAAGAAGAGGGAAAGAAAGAAATTCCTTGTGGGACAAATCCTGAGTTGCTTGCCATTGCTAGATGGTATTTTCCAGCTAACTGAGCACATCTCTCTGGGCTGCTGATACTGGTACCAGGCACGTGGTGAGCACTTAACTCTCTAAGCTCCCCTTCGGAAACATCTGGTGTTCATCCTTCCATGATAACCCCATACCTCTTCCCTGCTCCATGCCCTCTGCCTTCTTGCCTGGCCTTCTCAAGCAAATGCCTCACTGGGCTGCCTACCTCAAATTGGCCTATCATGTATGTCACACTACAAGACTGTGACAGGCCTTGATAGAGAACAAATTCCACAGGCCCTGATATGGCAATGTGGCAATCTGCTTAATGTGGACAAAGCCCCTCCGGTCCCCACTTGTTTGTATGATCTGTGCACATGTATGATACGTGTGCTTCTTTGCACATGTGACCTCACTGCTTCTCAATTGAGGCATGGGGTCCATTTTCCCACATCTTTAAGTTTGTACTGATCTTGTAATTTAGCTTGACAAATAAAACTATGGCTGGGGAGGTAGTTGGGTTGCCACAGTGCCTGTCTAGCATGAACAAAGCCCTGGTTTGGATCCTCCATATGTATAAAGTAAACATGGTTGAACAAAACTTTAGCCCAGCACTTGGGAGGTGGAAGCATGAGAATGAGAAGTTCAGGATTATCCATCCTCAGCTACACAGTAAATTTGAGGCTAACCTGGGATAAATAAATTAATTAATTAATTAGGAATAAATAAATTGCAGCAGGGTGTCACCTATGAGTTCTGAGGCGGAAGTTAAACAAGCGTGGCACCTTCTACCTTTGATGATTTGGAAAGCTGCCCCGAGAATCAGCTTAAGACAGCCAGGCTGTCCTACAGAGGATGAGTCACTGTGCTGTGGAGAACCGAAGCTCTCTGTGTTGACCCTGCATCCGTGGCCAGGCATCTGAGCGAAGCCTTGTGGGCATCCTAGCCCCACTTGATACTGTTTGATGAGCCACATGAATGAGCCTGGGAGAAACCCATAAACGAATGCTCAGCTAGCGATGAGGTCATAAGAGATGAGTTGTTGGGGTTGGTCCATTATCCAGGAGTGGATAACTGCCACAACACAGAAATCAACCGGATGTGTTGGAAAGTGAGAGAGAAACTAGGCACCGTGCCACAAGCGTGTCATCGCAAGGAGGATCATGTCAAGTTAGACTGGGCTACATAGTGAGTTCCTAGCCAGCCTGAGCTATGTAGAACTGTCTCAACAGTGAGAATAGGGGCGGGGTGGGGGAGTAAAGAGGCGTGAAATGACTGCCATCCATCACAGTTCGTGGGACTCCACAGTGAGTTCTATAAGGATGTGCTAGACATCTGGAGCCTTTGAGGACATCCCTGGAGAGATGGCCAGTGGGTAGGGAAATACATGCATTCGAACCTGTCAGGATGGAGTCATAAATGCTGAGGATAGACTGACCTGTCCAGGACCACCCAGGGAGTAAGAAACTGCAAGAGCCAAAGGCCAGAAGACAAGACCCTTGGGATCACTAATGTTTAAGGACTGGCAAAGGAAGGAAAGCCAGCAAAAGAAACTACATTTTGCAACACAAATAAAAAGGGGTATGACTTATTGCCAGTCAAGAAGAGAAGGGACAAAATATCAGAAGAAGCCAAGAAGAGACCTGGGATGGTAGGTTCTTGCACGCGCCAGACTGGCCAGCAAGAACGACGCTGCAACAGGATCCTTCTGCACACGTTTATTGGGAGAGCTTGATTGCAGAGGCGAAGAGACCCCAAGCCCAGAACTGGTGCTGCTTATATAGGCCTAGGATAGGTAATATGCAAATTACTCATCCTCGCTGTCCAAGAGAGCCTGGAAAACAGCAGGGTTGTATGTAGTGAGATGCTAACAGATGAGCTCCCAGCCCGGGCAAGCTCAGCTAAACGTGTGGGAAAGGCTTCTCCACCCCCCCACCCACCCCACCCCCCAAACACACACTGCTCCGGCACTGTTCTTTCCCCAAGATGGCAATCTGGGGAAAACCCAAACAAATTCATAGCAAAAGAACAAAATAGTTGCTCTAATCAATGCCAGAAGGCTCAGCCATGAATACAGTTACGGGAAGAAGGCATAAAGCAAAACATGAAGAACCCAGGCATCAGCGAGGAAGACGACAAAGATCCACAAGGAAGCGTGTTAGAGGCTGGTCTTCTCGAGACTCATCTCTCTCGGTACCAACATTGTGGCTTTCTAGAATATTCCTGTGGGGAGGGAACTTGATGGTTCCTTTTGCATTCCAGGATGTAATCACGTCTTTAAGCTAGTCTGACACTCCACACCCAGAACCATGCAGCTTAACAGACCAGCTGGGGCTGCTTACAAAGATGGTGTGTGTGTGTGTGTGTGTGTGTGTACGAGCGTGCATGTGTCCTAATCCTAGTGTATCCCACATCAAAGTTCAGCTATCTTGGATCTACAGTCTGCTTGTTTTACAATTTTTTGGCTGTTTCTGACAATAAGCCTACTGCACTGTTTATAACCCTGCCTAACTGAAGACTTGGTTTTATACACACACACTGAGCACCCACACCAGGTCCAGCTCTGCAGAGCACACAGAGATGACCAACAGTGCTATGCTGGAAAATGGCACTTCGGTGAGAGAGAAGGCCTGATTTATAGCATTAGCCAGAGTTTGAGATGTCCATGCTTCCTTCCATTCATTGCTCTTTCCAAGCTGCTGGTGGTTTAACAACTGGCTTATAAAAATCACCCGGACAAGAGCTAGGGAAATGGCTCCATGGGTACAAACATTTGCTGTCCAGTGATGAGGACGTGACTTCAAATCCCCAGCACCCACATAAAAAGCTGGTTGTAGCTGCATGTTATAACCCAGGGCTG